>NC_082383.1:2594887-2754887 GCF_031168955.1 Gadus macrocephalus
CCAAGGCTCTTACACTTACAGCCCTGAACACATCTTGAAGTATCCCAGAAATATCGTAGTCCTTTATGTAGATAAACCAGGACTCAGTACACACTAACACACTTTTATTGACTCAGTACACACTAACACACTTTTATTGACGCGCAGCCTCTCTGATGGGCCGTGATGCTGTTCATGACCTCTCATTGTCTGAATAACCCCCACATACACTCTCTCTCTCACACACACACACACACACTCTCTCTCTCTCTCTCTCTCTCTCTCTCGCTCTCTGTCTGTCTGTCTGTCTGTCTGTCTGTCTGTCTGTCTGTCTGTCTGTCTGTCTCTCTCTCTCTCTCGTTCTCTCTCTCTCTCTCTCTCTCTCTCTCTCTCTCTCTCTCTCTCTCTCTCTCTCACACACACTTGCACACGAGCACTTTGGGTGTCTTGAAACGCGCTATATAAATGCAATGATTTCTTCTTCTTCTTCTTCTTCTGCTTACCAGTAGGAGTAGAATAAAGGAGCATGGGTGAAGGGAGGTAGGGCCCCTTGGTGCCAGGGACAGGCTGTCTTTCCTGGGATTAGAGGGTTAGTAGAGGGACTCTGTGGTTTAAAGGGTCTTCGGGGCCTGGCTCTGTTGTTGTCCTTTCGGCGCCTTCCAAAGAATGCTGGCCCTCTGGACCTCGAACATGTCTCTGGAACAAAAGGGGTCTGAGCTGTGTCTGGGACATACCTCGGAGTGCTGGAAACACTGTCCTATTAATTAGGATTATTAACAACTCATAACTCTGGTAGAAGGACAGTTGAACTGATTCAGTAGCGCTTAAGTTACTGATAGTATTAAAAGTAAAGTTTTAACCTTGTACAAAAGGTCAAGCTGAAAGTCTTGATTATCCTGTTTTTTTAACAATGACATAAGAAATCCTGTTTTAATTTAAAGTAGACTACTTTTGCAGATAGCACGATTAAAGAAGCGTGAAACAATAAGCGCTTGGCTGAACTTGACTTCCCTTCTGCAGCCTCAGTTGGCTCCCAGCGACCGCTATATGCTCCACAGCCCGCCAGCAGAGAGACGTTTCCTCAGCGTGTGAGGGGAGGGACAGCTGTGTATCGACCTACGCGAAGCTCCTTAGCCCTTGGCTGTAAATAACGTCTCCACCAATCGCCGTTATTTACTACCTCCGTCAGGCGTTAACAGACAGATGTGAGTGCGTTCCTGCCGGGGCGATCCGTGCACAGCTATACCCACGTGGGGCCGTGCCCCCCCGCGGGCCATCCATCACTCTCCAGGGGAAGGGTATGTCTGTGTGGGGCACCGGAATGTGGAAAGGCCAACATTTTGACCTGCCTTGGAAAACAACCTGCCGCATAGGATGGGCCTGTGACATGGGTGATGTGTGGCATGTAACTCTACACGCTGTGTGTACGTTTGGGTGTGCGCGTATGGATGGGTGTGTGTGAGGGTGTGTGCGTGTAGCCGTCTGTGAATGATTGCTATTTACCTTCCAGTCACTTTGTTTTGCAACTTGATCTGCCGTGTAGACACTAGCTATTTATCGCCATGAACGTCAAAAAAAATCCATTTAACACTTGATTTTTTTGGTCCGGCTTTGTCTCTGCTGTATATTATATCTTAATGTGATCTTGATTTGAGATCAATATTTCTTATTGAGAAACGAATTAAATGAGTAGTCCAATTAACTTTAATTGACTTCGATTGAGCAAATAGTTATATTGCCATATTTATTTGTTTTAATACTGTTGCCTCCAAGTTGATGAGGGAATAACACAATTCTAATTTAAAACATGAAATGGGTTTAATGTCATCCTATTTACAATGTATATTATTCCCACACACATTACATTTGACGCACATGAACCATATTATAAAAAACCAATAACACATTTCCATTAAAATGTCCACTAAATGTCAATCAGAGCGGCCTCCCTTTGCTCCTTGTCCACCTGCCTCCTCCGTAGCCACGCCGCCCTCACCTGCAGAACCTCTTCCCCATAATACTCGTGCAGTTTGCTGAACTCTTCCAGGGGATCCAACCCCACTGACGGCCACTCGCCATAGAGAGGTGCTGGTCCGTTTAACGGGGTGACATGCGCGTTCCTCTTCGACCAATGCTTCGGGGATTTCTTATTCGCAGCTTTGGGAGAAAACGAGGGTTCTTGCAGCAGGTGGCCGGTGCTGTAGCTTCGCCCGTCTCGGACGTCGCATTTGGCGCCCTCTATCGTCAGGAGCGAGTGGTGCCTCACCCGAGCGACCGACGGCTGCTGGCTGCTGTCCCCCTTCACCGTAGAACCGCTGGCAACAGAAGCTGCTTCACGTTTAGCTTCTGAAATGAACGCCACATTTATTTTACTTCAAAGCATGTCCATATATGTTCGTTTGACAGACAGAAAGATGGACAGAGACAGACTATTCACCTTCATACTGATGGCCCAGGTCTCTGACCAGCAGAGACAGGTTACAGTGGCTCGCGGAGAGCAAGACCTTGACCCAACTCTCCTGGGTCAGGCGCTCCTCCGCGGCGAACCGGTAGGCCCTGAGCCCCGGCGCCTGGAAGACGAGCGAGAAGCAGAGCTGGCCGTCTGCCTCGCCGCGCCGCACCACGCAGCCCTCCAGCACGATGACGCCCAGAAGGTGACGGTCTGCCGGCCTCTCCTGGTAGAACAGCACGTTGCCCTTCAGCACGAACCACCGCCGGTGGTATGTGGCCGTGCGCTCTTTCTGCGGGGACATGGAGGTCATGTCAAAATGTGGATATCGCAACAAATAATTTAGACAAAAAACATATATATGCAATAAAATATACATAATCAAATATATATATATAATATATATCCAATAAAATAATACACAAATTAACTTATATAAACAATTTAAAAATCGGTACAATTTAATATATATAGGATATATATATAATAGAATAATATATACAATAAAAAAAAATATATACATTCATCAAACGTGTTGTTTTAAGGTGTATTTGTATTAAAATGCCTACCATTTTGTAGAGATAGCCCTCTTTGTCCACCGGTGAAGTGCAGGACAGGTAGTGGTTGAGAACCTTCTTGTGGATCTTCATTTTAGCACCTGGCTGCATGACAGACAGAATCCACTTTAAACACAACCCAAAGAGCCACTCTGTGTTCCTCTCTCTCTCTCTCTCTCTCTCTCTCTCTCTCTCTCTCTCTCTCTCTCTCTGTGTTCAGCGTGTGTTAGGTGACCAGACGCACACAGGTGTTTCCCTGTTGTTGTTTGTTTGTCATGACAACTTCTCTATTTTTCGTACACTGCGGCTACAAACTCAAATGTATTGGTTCCTCTAGGATCCCCGAAAAGAGAAGTGCTCTACGGCTTTGGATAACTTCTGACCTGAGACGGGTTTCAGATGCACAGTGAGGTGGGAGTTTGCAGCATGCCAATAGTCTAAGCAGTTTAAGAATAAAGAGTCCTCCGAACCTATAACAATATATTTAAGAAATAAACATACAATAATCAGAGGCCTCAGATGGGAGTTCGCACCTGCGTCTCTATTAGCTTGAGTCCAATGCACTGGCAAAAGCAAAGACTTCTTATACAGTCTCAGAATTGCTGAGAACAGCTCTGCTCCCCACATGATGTGTGATCCATATGTTGTTTCCCCTTCGTAAGCTCTGTCTCCCATTCCTTGTATTGTCTAGCCACTCTACCTGTTCCGAGCATTATCTAACGTTAACCTTTGTGCCTGGGCTAATCCGGTCACAAGGGAGCAGAGATCCCCTTATGCATTCTTCTACTCTGAGAATACAAGAAACTCTGTCCTTTAGGTAAACATTATTTGATTTGAACATTGAACATTAAAATGTGGGGAGATCATTTAACCCTTGACCCCCCTAAGGGTGTAAGGGAAAAGGCATAATCAACAAAAGGCAGTTAGAGAAACGGAATGTTACATGGTTCTGGTCATCTAAAAACCCTTTACTGACATGTATGTGCTCTGTTTCGGTTTAAAGCAGACATCAATACCCGATTAGGATACATAGAACAATTAAGAAAAGAATGAAGATGTCCAATACTGTAACACCCAAGTATATTTCTATTGAGATCCACGATCACCTAATTGACTCATAATCCAAAATGCCTTTGTGCTCAGAGTGCATGATGCAACGTACTGTCAAACCCCTCCCCCCCCCCCTGCTCGCACTCCCCCATGGTGTCTGGAGTATGGACCCCGACAGCGTTACCCAGAACCTACCATCCCCTCCCCCTGCACGCCCTCCTCCATCGAGAGCCTTATCCCCGAGGCTTATCCAGACCTCTGGCCAACCTACTCCCCATACCCCTCCCCTCCCATCCTACCCCCCCCCCCCCCCCCTGATCTGACCCAGACTCTGTTACCCCGACCTACCTCTGGCATCCCCCACCGTGTAGCCCGTCCGCCAGCTGGCTGGTTCTCCACCTGGCTGGTTCTCCCCCTGGCTGGTTCTCCCCCTGGCTGGTTCTCCACCAGGCTGGTTCTCCCCCTGGCTGGTTCTCCACCAGGCTGGTTCTCCCCCTGGCTGGTTCTCCACCAGGCTGGTTCTCCCCCTGGCTGGTTCTCCCCCAGGCTGGTTCTCCCCCTGGCTGGTTCTCCCCCTGGCTGGTTCTCCACCAGGCTGGTTCTCCCCCTGGCTGGTTCTCCCCCAGGCTGGTTCTCCACCGGGCTGGTTCTCCCCCTGGCTGGTTCTCCACTCGGCTGGTTCTCCCCCTGGCTGGCTGGTTCTCCACCTGGCTGTTTCTCCACCAGACGGGTTCTCCACCCGGCTGTCCCTTCTCCGTCCCCTCTCTACGCTCCCCGTCCCCGCGGCGTCCGTCTGGGGCGGAGGACGACGCTGCGCGACGTAGCTCGGCGTCCGGGACTCATCCAGGCGGAGACAATGTGGCTCTGCCGTACGGGTTCAGGTTACTCTCACGGTACTGCCACGGGGTGCGAGGGGACAAGCATTGAAATATAAATAACTCGACCCACTTCCTGGTAACAGAACCCTGACACCTTATCGTCTCTCCCTCCCCTCTCCCTCCTGTGCGCTCCGGTCCACCTGGCTGAGGGCGGGACGCGAACCAGCGGGGCGTGGGTTCCTTCAGCCTCCCTGGACCCCCGGTACCTGGGAATGAGAGGCTGAACTGCTGTGGTCTGGGATGCTTCCGCCTTTCTGCTCTCACTTCCCCGGCTGTGTGGGCAGCGTGTTTGATGCAGCTTTTTAAATATATATTTAAGTATAGTGAACCTCTTTTGTACTCAGTGGGTGGCGCTGCTGAACAGTACATAACCTTTCATTTTATCAGTTCTGGATGTGTGTGTGTGTGTGTGTGTGTGTGTGTTACATTTAGCAGACGCTTTTATCTAAAGCGACCTCCAATAAGTACATTTGTCAGACAAAAGAGTAACAACAATATCTCTGTCGGTACAGAAAGGAAGTTGCCAAGCACTAACAATCGCTAGGTTAACCCACTCCCCGTATACAATAAAGATAGCTAGCATAAGATACTACATGAGGCCAGGACTTACGACATATATAGTACAACAATGATGTGTGTGTGATCAAGCATCCTAGTCTTGCTAGGAGATGGCAGTCCACCTGCAACCCGATCCCCTCCAACACACTATCTTAATCAGTATACATAAGGCGGATAACATCCATTTAGTTACTTAATGACATTGTGCATTCATTGTTGTGTTAAGTCAAACAGCAGGTTGCCAGCCCCTTTTATGTGTACTTTGGAAGTTATTTTCTGATACGCAAACCCACCATTGCTTTCTCTTGATGAAATGTAATATACCACCATTGAACACGGATGCCCTGATTTAAACAAAAATCTTTGCCTCCGTAAATATGTACAGTGAAACGCATTGCCTTCAGTAGAACTGAAGGCAAATAAAAGTAACCACACACCCCAAGATTAAGACGGTTTAATATCGGAAAATAATATTTTTTAATGTACACATTGACTTGTTACTAACAAAAATGCAATAACATGTAAGATTGAGGTAACTTGGAATGTATTACCTGTAATTACACAGAAAATAATTATCGGCTCAAAACGTCGTCACTTCCGTTCCAAACCGGATGACGGAAATGGCGACAGTGTGAGCTTGTGTTGCGTCTCGTTTGTTTTTCCCTCATTTTTCCACCAGGTCTGTAAACACATTTTCAGATTACATGCTTTAAGTTTGTTGTTCTTGCTCAGCAGACGATCTACTGTGTTGAGAAACATAATCCACATTATTTCCGACTTGCATTGCTGTGTTTTGAGCGCTGAAATGCTGCCTGGTGAAGTAAACATTGACCGTCTGCGTTTTGAGAAGCCATTGAAACCCCTGAACTCACTTTAAGAATTTTATTTTGTCTACATCCAGCGCCATGTCTAAAAGAAAGGTCACTTTTGAGGACGGCAATGGGGAAATCGAGTTGGAGGAGGTGGTGCCCAGCAAAAAGGTACGCCAGGGTCTGATTTCACTTCTTAAAGTTTCTGAGCCCCATTTGATAACTAATTACTAACTATAGATGGGGTAATCAGTCCTGGGATCATCTATCTCGCTGCATAACATCTACTCGAGTTGCCAATATTGGATATTGGTCATTCAATCAATATAAATCACTGCCTTATCTTGATGCGTAGTAACGAAACTAACTGTTGAATAAGTAGTGTTCATTCATATCCTCAACTAGCCTTGAGAAAACAAATCACTTCCTATTGATGTCATGTTTATATTATAACTTGAATAACTTTGCACTCCCCTTAACCAACTATAGTGATACATTCAAGACTTAACGTTTCGATTGTATTCCTCTTGTTGATGGTCAGTTATGCGAGGTTGTAGAAGGACCTGGTTCAAGGTTTAAGGGAAAGCACTCCCTGGACAGTGACGAAGAGGATGATGAAGAGGAGACCAAGACCAGCAAATATGACATGCTGGCCAGCGACGATGTGGAAGGTATGCTGTGTTTGCAGTGTTTTGAATTGATGTAACTGAAATGCTTCATGGGAGATTGATTGCTCCTGTGAAACCCATGCACGACATATACACACAAGTGTGTTGTTGCCTCTCAATGCATACCCTCGAACAATGCAGGTTATGCAGACACACATTGACGCTGAATAAAAACTCTTTGGATTATAATGAGCGAGACTCTCTCCACTGCTGCTCACCGGCATCCGTGGCATAATGGTGAAGGAGTTGGACTGGTAACCGGAGGGTGGCCAGTTCGAATCCTGAAAAAAATCCACGGATGAGGTGCCCTTGAGCAAGGCATCTGAAACCCCCACCTGCTCCCCGGGCGCTGCACCGCGGCAGCCCACTGCTCCGGTAGTGCCGGTGTGCCCCCATGTGTGTGGACCTCTGTGTGTGTGTGTGTGTGTGTATGTGTTCACCGGCTACCCGGATGGGTCAAAAGCAGAGAAAGAATTTCCCCCTAAAAAGGGCTGAATAAAGGACTGAACTTAACTTGACTGATTGGTGGCTTTCCTTCAGGCCAGGAGGGCGCCACGATAGACTGCGACGAGGGGATCCCCATCACACCGTTCAACCTGGACGAAGAGATGCAGGAGGGCCACTTCGACGCAGAGGGAAACTACTATGTCAAGAAGGACGAGGAGATCCGGGACAACTGGCTGGACAACATCGACTGGGTGCGTGCCACATCCAGCTTCCGTGATAACAATAATAATAAATGGGACTTATATAGCACTTTAGTAGGACTCAAAGTCGCTTTACACTTGGGGTTGATGGTAGTAAAACAGACATACAGGGGGGGAGGGCTAAGAGAAGGAAGTCAGTAGAGAAATTATGGGTCTTGAGGTGGGTTTGGAAAACTGTGAGGGACTCTTGAGCCTCTGATGTCTTGGGGGGGGGGGGGGGGGGAGGTCAGTGAGGTATGGGGGAGCCAGTTGGTGAAGGGCTTTGAAGGTGAAGACCAGGATCTTGTTATCGATCCGGTGGGAGACAGGAAGCTGATGGAGGTCCTTTAGGACGGGGGTGATGTGGTGCCGGGATTTGGCGTGAGTCAAGAGTCGGGCGGATGCATTCCGGACCAGTCTATTAACGGAGCGTGATGCGCTGCGTTGGGCGTTGGGTTCCCCCGCGGGCCTGTAATGGTTTCTCCCTGCGTCCCATAGGTGCGGATCAAAGAGCAGCCGCTGAAGCAGAAGAAGAAGGGGCTCTCGGCCAAGCGGCGGCGCCGGGTGGGCGACGAAGACGAGGCCGAAGAGGAGAAACAGCGCGAGGAGAAGCGGGCGGGCGGCGACAGCGGCGGCGAGGAGACGGAGATGGAGGCGGAGCCCGCCGAAGACCCGCTGGCGTCGTTCACGCAGCGGCAGCTGACCGAGGCCCTGGTGGAGATGCTGTTGCCGGGGGAGACGGTCGCCGCGGGGCTCCGTCGGCTGGGGGGCTTGGCGGGGAGGAAGAAGGGGAAGCTGAGGGGGGACGACGGCGGCGGCCGGGGGGAGGAGCCGGCGCTCCAGCGCGACACGGAGAAGCTGGACCGGCTCACGGCGCTGGCCGACCGGCTGGTGGCATCGGGGATGTTTGAGATCTATCAGCAGACTTGTGAGAAGCTGGCGTACCTCCTGAAGAGCCAGAAACTGTCCAGTAAAAAGCCCACGGGGGGCGACGGCGGGGAGGACGAGGAGGCGGACGAACTCGACATGTTTGGGGATAAGTTCGATGAGAGTCACGGAGAGAAGGCCCAGGAGGGAGGGGAGGACGGCGAGGAAGCAGGTAGCCAACGCAACCAGCTTTATATGTTTTATTATATTTGATGATTGATGATATGATTTATTAATTGATATAAGACGATTGGATGTATATCTATTAATGTATTTCTTATTTTTTGTAATTGTATGTTTTGACACCTTTTGTACATCAAGGCGCTTTAGACTTCATTTTTTTTATATTAGTTTTGACACGACTATGTCTGACTGCTTTATTTATTTTCCCAGCTCCCCAAGGAGTCATGTGGGAGTACAGGTGGGAGAACGTGGACGGCTCCGAGCTCTACGGGCCCTTCAGCAGTCAGCAGATGCAGGTACGGCTTGAGACGCTCAAACAGGAAACATGAGCTGGAAACAAATAAATAATAATAATTACGGGTGGGAAAATAATCGATTCTTCGATAAATAATAATGCATTTAATTTAGAGGCGCCTTTCAAGACACCCAAGGTCACCTTACAGAGCATATGGTCATCATAAATCGTTTAAAAAAACAAGACATTGTGGAAAAAATAAATAAATAAACATAAAAAATAAAAAATAAATAAAACAAAAACAAGACAAAACAAAACGAACAAACAATCAAAACAGTGATCAGTTAGACGTTGTGTGCGAGTTTGAACAGGTGAGTTTTGAGTTGTAATGGTGTCTGACGGGGTGTGGGGGGGGGGGAGTTCCAGAGCCTGGGTGCTGAACAGCTGAATGACCGGGCACCCATTGTAGTGAGTCGTGATGTGGGGATACATAGTAGTCCAGCAGAGGTTGAGCGGAGGGAGCGGGAGGGAGTGTATTCTTGGAGGAGGTCGCAGAGGTAACTGGGGGCTAGGTTGTGGAGAGCTTTGTAGGTGTAGCTTTGTCGATGCATCGCTATTCTCTCTAGAGCGATTCCGTCTCGATGCAGATCAATTAATATTCTTGGGGGGAAAAAAGAGTGATAAATTTAGTAATTTTAAAATTGTTTAATTTATCTTCAGTGTGTATTGGCCAATCTGATTTGTCATGACAAGATTGCGATACAACCTACGCATAGCATGCACATAATCTCAAAGCCAGTCACAAGAACTCCTTCTAATTCAAGAGCAGCTTTTCCTTTAATGACAGATTAGAAAGAAAAGAAAACTGAAACCTATTTTTTACATACTTCCATATTGTGCTGTAATGCAAGCTCCATTGATTATTGCATTGTTCATAGAAAGTCACAAAAGTGACAAAAGCTTTTTCTCTGATAAATTATTAGATAAATTAATTCATCTGTTGATGTCTTTAATGATCATCACAAAAGTACGAAGCGAGTAGAAAACTCAGATGTATCTATATTTTTTAAATCACGCATGGAAATGTACATACATTTTCTTTTTTGCATCGATAATCGTTTTAGAATCGAATCGTTGACCTGATAATCGGAATCCAATCGTGAGGTGCCAGGAGATTCCCACCCCTAATAATAATCACATCTGAAACTCTGCTTATTTAAAGGGGTGATATTATGCCAAAAGGTGCTATTAGCTATTACAAGCTGTTTGAAAATCTGCCTTTTACAGTTTTTTTAGTGACATCACAAGTGTGAGAGTCCACCTAGATGTATTGTGGATAGATGAGCAACATTTTCTACAGTCCACTGTATAGGCTGGTGGACTGATTTATACAGCATACATATGGGTGGACACGCCCACTTGTGTTGGCATTAAAGTAGAGTTTCAAACGGCTTGTAATGCCTAATCTCACTCTCGCATGATTTTATATCACCCCTTTAACCTGAGATGAACATTCTGAGCACTTCAGTACAAAAAATGTATTGCTCTCAAATTAGCCTCCCTTCCTATTTGTACACTTACATTTATAGTGAGATCTTTAGCTACATGGACTCTAAATCAATATTTACCACATTTATTCAGACGATGTGCTCATCTAGATTGAGTCAAAGGACGTGCATCAGTAGGGAAGATGCTTTGTGACTCCATCAATGTGTGTCTTTTCACAAAGGTAAGCGATGTGTTTAGCGTTGACCTCAGTCCAGATGGGAGTTCTCATCGTTCTTGTGCTCTACAGGGCTGGGTGGATGAAGACTATTTCAAAGACGGCGTCTACTGTCGGCGGCTGGACCAGGAGGGCTCTCAGTTCTACAACTCCAAGAGATTAGATTTTGAGCTTTATGACTAAAGTACCATGGATTCTAAATGTACACGGAATATTTACACGACATCATCAATCTCTGTATCTTCTTAAAATCTGTTTTGTTTTTTAAATAAATGACTTATTTCGTCCTGTCACTTTGAGTACCTTTCATTTTTGGTTTCATAAAACACACAGAATCTGAATTAGATAAAAAAAAACTATCCTTTCAAAAAGTATGTCTATAGAGTTGGCAATTTTCGTTTTCCCCTCATATCCTTTAGAAAATAACCAGTCAAGGATAATCGCCTCTCATGGTTGAATTTGGCTCTACACAGAACTGACAGTGTTTTGCATTGAGAGTTTGCAATACAAAATACTTCCATTAACAGAGCCAAGCACCCATCAGAAAGAAGGTAAACAAACAAACACCCACCCTTAGCAACCATCAAAACATTTGAGTCCGACCACATCAAGGTGAGTCGAGCATTGCCACGGTGATACATTTAATTAATCACATTTTAATTTAACAGTTGATCGTCATCACTTCACATGCACCAACTTAGAAGTCAATCTAGGACAAAGACTACAACCAGAGCAATGGTTCTGGGTGTATTTAACACTTGAGGATGCTCCCCTCCCATTGGTCACCTTTCTGGAGGGAGCGTCATGCGGAAGCAGAGCGGGAACTCTGATTGGCTGAGCCGGCAGTCACTGCGTGTTCATGTGAAACGGATACGTTGTAGGGCGCCGTCCGGTCCGGCTCGTCTCGCTCATCACGATGATGGACCATTAAGCGGTTGTCTATAAAGACAACCTCGGTGAGTACATTCATGGTAATAATATTGATGCTAAGCTAGATGCTAAGCCGCAGTGTACTACCTCTCTGCATCGCCCCCGGTGACTTAGACCAGGACGCGGGAGGAGTGAGTGGGAGCCCCGGGTGACAGTCCGGGGCCCCGGCTACTCCCTGGTGGTCCCACCGTGCAGCAGCATGGTATTCGGCAATGCATGTGATAAAGATACAAATAGAGCCAACATGCTGCCTGCAGGCTTATCATGAAGATACAGCCGGGCAGTTTGAACGTGATATAGATGATTATATTAGCAAATGATGGTTATGAGCCAAGTGTTATTGACTGTTAGACGTCAGGGTTCAAACTGCTTCCTTCCAGTAAATAGACAGAGCTGGGGTTGGATGTGGGAGATATGTTTTTAAATGGGGTTCAGGGTGTGTTTCCAAGACGGTTTGAGGTTTCAAGTCGTGTGTGAACCGTTCAGTCCCCTTGAAGAAGAGATTTGTTGTGACTTGCTATTTGGCGCTAAACCTTTGCGGTATTGGTATTACTGGTTTTCTCAGTATCCTATTGATTTGGGTGGCCTTTGTTTACGTGTGTAGATGGATGAATACCTTCTCTTTGCCTTACGAGCTTTTAAAGTATTTTATCCCTGTATCAAAAAATGAAGGAATATGTACAGTATAAAATAAGGTCGGGGAGACCTTTTCTCCTCGGATGTTTTTCTCATTTGTGGCAGTGCGTCATCTAGCATCCCCCGTGGTTCGACGTTGGGTTTACACCCTGCACGTGTGTTTGTTGTTTTATTGTTGTTTACAGACGACTACACACAGTCGAGAGAGAGAGCAAGGGGATGTTGACTTATTCCCCGGACCCCCTCCCTCCTGTAGTTTGTCTAATGGAGGAAGATGTACCCCCAAATCCTTTTTGCAGTGCACCCCCCCACAGTGAACCTCCTCTCCCTTCCCTCTCTTCCAACACTCCCAGGTATAGTTTCCAACACCTTTTCTTTCCTTTCCTGTGTTTGTGTGTTACCCCACCCTGCCTACTCTGCTGAATTGAGTCCTTCTCCATATTGGATCAAATGTAAACATTATTATGAGTGATTAGTTACTTACTCCTATTACCATCTGAGGAGCCTGTATCTAAGTCAACCTGAAACATATAGAATTTAATTATAATTCACAGCTGCGAGAATGATGGAAAACCCAACCGCCGTAGAGCTGGTTTGTGTAAACCACAGACGACCAGTAAACCCTGGTCTCAGATCAGCCAGACCGCAGCAAGGCCGCCCACACCAGTCAAGACCCCCACCAAGACAGCGGGGGAGACCTGCACGGTACACAGGCTTGGCCTTTCTTTTTTTTTTATGAATGACCGACTGATGGACGTGTGTGTGCTGTGTAGTTCGTGCCGGTGTGTAGTAACAACACCGCACTCCATTGCACTGTTGGTCTGTAGGCCCCGGGGTTACAGGATGTGTCCATTCAACTCGTGAGGGTGGATTCTCCCCAACGCCCACCGTCCCAGGTCAGTCCCTCTCCGTTCACGAGATGTGTGTGTGCCTGCGGTTTGTCTTTCTCAACTGGTGACTTAAATGGTAACCGGACTGCATCTATACAGCGCTTTTCTAACAAGTGGCAACTCGAAGCTCTTTAAAATATTGCCTAACGTTCACCCGTTCGTGCACACATTCACACACCGACGGCGGAGTCGGCCACGCAACGGACAGCTCGTCAGGAGCTGTCGGGGTGAGGTGCCTTGCTCAGGGACACCTCGACACTGAGCTTCAAACTAGCAACCTTCCTGTTACCACCCAACCGGCTCTACCTCCTGAGCCACATGCCGTCCTATTGTTGTGTTTTAATCTGTCTGGGTGAAGATGTAAAGACAGCTGGTCTCTGTTTACTCATCTCCTGTAGCAGGGCATGTACATTACGGCCCACAATGAAGGTTGGACATACACAATGAAGTTGTGTCGGGGTTAATTGAGAGTGGTAATCCTCCTTCACGGTCGGCTGCCTCTGACACAAATAAGCAGTCACATCACCGCCTTGGGCCGACTGAACCCACACGTCCCAGAATAGGCCGTGGGGGTCGGCTGCCTTTGAATAGAAACGACATTTCTGAACTTTATAATCTGAAATGTTGACTTTTTGCAGATCGCAGCACCTGATATGGATGTGTCGTCGTTTCCATCAAAGTGAGTACCGGTACTATTGGTCATATGTTTGAAGCTTGAAATGCGTCATCTGTTGGCGATGTGAAATTTGCTGTTTCAATTGTTTGAGGAGAGCATTACTTCTTTAATTAGATTTATGTGTGTCTTCACGACAAATTGCAGGAAAGACAATCCGTGGTAAGGGCTTTTCTCTTGGATGTTGAATGAGTGTATCACAGACAAAATGGAGAGGGAAATATTTGGAAGGAGAAAGTCACTAGGCGTCTGTGTTTTTAGAATGACTGAAAGCCAGTCTAGCTGTTTTTCCCATGACCGTCTATATTTGAGGTAGGCTGTCAAATGGCCAAGAATAATATTTGTATTGATATTCAATTATTTATAGAAACCCTTGGGAATGTCATGTCATTTGTGTGCGTGCCTGCGTCCGTGCGTGTGTGTGTGTGTGTTTGTGTGCATACGATTGAAAGTGACAGATATGTTTTACTGCCAAAGGTCAAACCATCTTGTCTCTGTTTCTCCCTCTCGGGCACAGAGAACCGAGTTCCACCTCAGAAAATGGATCACCGTCCACGATACAGAATGAGGAGAAACCCTTCGCTACCCGTATGGATTTTAGCAGTCTGCCCTTCAACAAACCCCTCCCAGACCATCCAGAACGGGCCCCCCCGGACCAGGACATGGGACTGGAGGTGAAGACCCCCCCCGCCAAATCCAAATGGGTCATCGGCCCGTTCTTTCAGTCCTTCAAGTCAAAAATGGCGAGTTTCAGCGAGATCGTCATGAGTCCCGTGAAGCTCTTCACAGCACACAGCCCTCCCGATTCCGCCAGCCTCGCAGACGATCCAGATCCATTGGACCGGCCGGAGGTCAGACCGGACCGGTCCAACGGCTGTGAAGGTCAAACGGTAGACGACGGTCTGAACGATGACACCCTGCCGTGGATGCCTCCTTCGGCATCGAAAGGGCTGACGGTTGAGGAGGAAGACGAGGAACATCTCCGCACCGCGTCGCTCGAGCGTTCTCCGACCAAACCCCCTGAGGTGAGCGATGCGGCCCGCGGCTCGGTACCGGTCAGCAGACCACCGGTGGCAGACATGGAGACCAACGATGATGAGCCGGTTCCTCTGCCTCCGCTTACCCCGGAGAAACACCCAGAACCCAGCAGATACATCAGCACGGAGAGAAGAGCCCAGAGAAGCAAGCGGCTGGTTCAAACGAAACCCCTTTACTCGCACTCATTGAACAGATTTGTGCTACGGAGCAAATCTTTGGACATTCTCCCCTGCAGAGAGACGCAGGAGGCTAGCTGTGCTGAGCCTCACCACAGACAGTTCTCTGTTGAGTGTACGGTGGAAGCCACCATTGGGGACCTAAGCAATGGCGATGTCCTCTGTCTGGATCATTGTATTGAAGGGGACTGCAGTGAAAGCTGCAGCAGCCTCTCTGTTAGGAAAAGCCCACGGAACTCTGCCAAAAAGGGAGCCAACGGTGCATTGAATTCAATCTCACAAACTCTTTCTATTGGACAAGGACTGCCGGAGGCGGGCCCAGGCTCTGATCCGGTCGGACGCATCGGGAAAGCCAAGAGAAGATTGACTCTTGATCCTCAGCCACGAGGCGACGCTCGCTTGAAAAACAGGAAAATAACCCGATCGGATAAAAGCACAGAAGATCCGATAAACGTAGACGTAAGTCTGCATGTCACGGAGGACAGCGCAACCAGCCATTTGAAAGAGCTCCGGAACGACCTCTCGTCGAATGTCGTTCCCGTCTCGGAGATGAAGCTGAACCCGCGGGCTAAGAAGGTGCATCTTCTGAGGCGGATGCAGAAGAAGGGAACAAGCCAACCGGAAAGTCTATGTGCACCTAAAGAACCCACGTTGCACCGTGAAACTGAAAACCCCACTCCTGTGGTTGTTGCTGTTGACGTGTCGCAGCCCGGGAACACGACGTCGGATAACTTCACAAAGAAACCCCTCCACACCAGGAACCCCCGGGGGGCAACCAAGAAGGGCGTCTCGAAACCTGGCTCGCATAAACCAGACTTTAAATCTGACAGTATGGATCTGGGAACGTCGGCGATGACCACTTGCACGCGAGACGCCGACGCCGACGACGACATCGAGCGGCCGTGTCCGAACGTCCCGGACCAGCCCGTGGAGACCGTGCTCTGTGGACCCCAGGTCTCGCTGCCCACTCGGCCCTCAGGTTTGGGCAGGAAGCGGGACCTTTCGCCAGAGTGTGACGCAGACGTTTCCTCAAGTCTGAGCACGTTCACAAACGTGAACCAAATGCCTAAGCCGGCGAAACGTGCGGCAGTTTGTAAGCAAGCACGTCCGACTAAAGCGCGGGGCGTGGCCGCGGACCACACCTCCGAGGCCCTGTTTGGATTAGATTCCGTCTCCGCCGTCCTGGATGTCCCCGTGACTGCCAAGAGGAGTCGGAAAACCGGAGTCTGGAGGCCCAAAAAGGACTGTGGTGAAACCGACGACCAATCGTCGCATGCAGTAAACCCGGCGCCACACACGCAGCGTGTAAACGGTCACCGGGGGAATCACTGGAAGCACAAGACCATTCCCGCGCACGGAGGCGAAAGGGACGATGTTCTCGGTAGCGCTGAAGCTTCCGTCCAGGGGGCCGGCCGCCGTACGCAGGGCGCGGCCGTTCCCTCCGCCAACGGGCTCCTCGGCGTCCCGTCGGCCGAGGCGACGCTCGGCAAAAGAAGCGTGAAGGTAAACCACACGAGGCAGGAGAGCCGAAGGAGGAAGGAAAGGCTGCCGTTCGGAGCCGACGTCTTCGAGGAACGCGCCGTCGAGGAGCGGGGGACCGGGAGGACCGACCTGAGGGAGCTGGACTTCACCTCCTCCTCCAGGGTCCTCCGGCGCAGCGTCTCCTGCCCGGAGATCCACTCCCTCCACCAGCACCACGCCCTGTGGCCCTCCCCTCTCTACTCGCCCCAGCCCAGCAAAGGACGTGTCGCCCACCAGTACCACCACCACCACCACCCCCACCCCCACCCCCACCCCCACCCCCACCAGCCGCTCCACGATGTCCACCGGCTGCCTCGCGTCCTCTGCAAGCCCCGGCGCACCCGGCGCCACACGGTCAGCACCGCGGAGGTGGCCCGGGAGATCGCCCCCTTGTGTCTGCGCAAGGAGGTGTACCCCTCCAGGAGGTCCGGGGGGCCGGGCGCCACCACCCCGGCCTCCCCCTTCTCGCTCTCGGCCCTGGCCTCCTGTTTCCTCACCAGCCCCATGGCCTTCCTCTCCCGGCGGCTTGACGGGAAGAGTGCCACCGCGGCGGCGGCGGCTAACTGTGCTAGCACCGCGGCGGCGGCGGCGGCGGCTAACTCCCCTGGCGCACACGGACACCACTTCTCGCCGTCGCCGTCGCCGTCCACCGACTCGTTCCACTCTGCCGCCTCGTCCCCCTTCGCGGCCTCCTCCTCCTCCTCCTCCTCCTCCTGTGTTTTCACCTCTCCAGCGTCCGTCTCCTCGTCCCCGTGGCGACTGTTTCCCGGGTTCCACGCGAGGGCTGACCCCCCTGCGGTCAGCGTGTCCCCCGTCCACAGGTACGCTGCCCCCCTCGCTTCCTTCTGCGTGTCGTGAACTCGTGTTCAGACGTTAAAGACGGGTTTTCCTTATCCTCAGTGTAAGGCTACACCCTCCTGCATAGAGCTGTAGAGTGGCAGCATTTATTTTCCATCTCCAGATTATTTTATTTATGAAATTGGGTTAGTGAAGGCTGATTGACATGGATGATCAATTTTAGTTTATGGACATTCTACAAAGACAAAAAGTTGCCCTCTGATTTTGAGGGGGGGGGGGGGGGGGGGGGTTAAAGGCATTCTGGGTAGGAAAATGGCTCACTGGAGCAGTTAAACGTTTTAAACAATATCCAAGTGTTTTAGCCTGTATTATTCCTTTTAAACATTCATATATATATATATATATATATATATATATATATAAACACTAGACTCGTGTTAATTGGTAATTTGTCATGGTTCAGCGCGGCCTCCCAGATGCCCATGGAGAGCGAGGCGGAGAGGACCGAGGAAGAGGAGGGTGAAGACACACACTACCGCCGGCAGTTTGAGGAGAAATCCCTGTCAGACTCCGAAATCAAGGTACAAAGAAAGACGACCGTGCAAGTGTTTTCACGGTGCTCCCGTGGTCTCGTTTCTTTAAAAAAACATGGCCTTGGAGGACGAGACCGCAGAAAGATCTTTTGGTCTTTTCTTTCTTGGTCGGAATAAGTGTGTAATGTTCACAGCTCCGACATTTTGGTCGAAATAAACAAAGACGTCAAACAAGACACAGAACCCTCTAATTCACGAGCCAAATTCAGAAGGTGTTGTTTCAATGTCTTATTTGACCCGTGTACCCCTTGACCAATTCACACGGCTTTGTTTCCATAATCTGTTGCACTCTCTATGCAATGGTCAGGCCCAGTCACCCAGATCTCCATTTTTAACGTGCATCAACCCTTTACAGGTGGTGAAAATTACCGAAGAAAGAGGCAAGGTTTCATCCATCCGAATCCGCAAAACCCGTCCCAAACCGCAGAACAACCTCACGCCTATGGGGCTGCCCAAGGCCATCAGGTACGTACTGCTGTACAGACGGGGTCTAGGGTTAGTCTTCTGAAAAACAAGTTGTCTGTTTCAGAACTCCCCCCAGGAGGGGGACATTTAGGAGACGGAACAGAACAGACGCATGAAACGGCCGTCTCTTGTTATTTTGACGGCTAGACTCGGGCAACTGTATCCACACGCGTTTCTGCATGCATAAGTTATGGACTGTATTGGTGTTCAGGATACCATGCTGTGAGCACACGCCGTGTATTCACTGCCTGAGGTAACGGGAGCATGTTGGGTGGAAGTTTGCATAAATCTGACATCATTTTGTTTGTGCGAACAGTTCTAGCGAAAGTAGAGTATTTGCAGGATGCAAATGGTAAAATGGTTACAGGTCTTTTGATCAATATGAACCGTGCAGTAAGTGCATCCTTGGATCCTGAACACAGACATTATTGTAAGGGTGTTTCGATGTTCAGTAAAGGTTTATTTTTCCATGCGTGTGTGGACAGTAAGGCTCGTGGGGGTTGGTGAGGATCAGGGTAGTCTAGCCAGCACACAGACAATGTTAATCCCTGTTAGAAGAGTGTTGTAATATAAATTTCTGGAGTTCCTAAGGAGAGTTATGGAGGGGCCCTGTCCCTCAGGGCTGACGTCATCGTGGAAATGTCTGCACTGGAAAGTAAATTCAGTCCATCTCGGTTGCCTTTGTTGCTGATTAGCACGTCTGTTTCCTGCAACATAGGTTAAAAATGAACTTTTTGGTTTGAGGTGTAGTCCTTACAGACATTATTATGGCTGGATGTTTGCAGTTGATGACGTATCCAGGTGCGCCTCAACCCACATTTATATTAGGCATGGCAACTTTATTCATATAGCACTTTTCATACACGAGGCAGACTGAAAGTGCTTCACATACAATAAAACGAAACAATAAAATAAAATAGATAAGTAGAAGAAAACGAAGGAAAAACTAGCAAAAGGCAAACGAATACCAAACTGCGTTCTGCAGTACTTTACTGCATAGATTGCATGACAGGTGTGGCTTCAAAGCTTTTTCCCCCACCACCACATGTTTATCCCTTGGCCCCCATGAGACCCTGGACCTAAGCCATTTACAACCCTTCTTTATCACTCCTTTACGGCACCGGCAAGCGCCAATCGTTGTTTCATGTGTGTGCGCGCACATCTTATAATCGGCTCCTCGTAATCACGATGTCAACCACTGGTGTCTGTTTCCCCAAAGGCTGAAGAAGAAGGAGTTCAGCCTGGAGGAGATCTACACCAACAAGAACTTCACCGCGCCTCCAGAAGGGTAAGTTCAAGCACATTTTTGTATCGATTTTTCGGAAAACTGTTCTCTTGCATATGGCAACAATGTACCAAAAAAGATAAGGTATAGAACATTTATTTAAAAAATATGAATGTACATTCGTTTGGTAGAATTACATTGAAGGGCCTTTGGCAGATGCTTTTATCCAACGCGACGCACAAGAAGTACATTTGTCAGAAGAAAGAGAAAAGTCAGTTTATCGCTGTCGGTACAGTAAGGATGCTCATAGACACAGGACACCTCACAACTCCGCTAGGAGGAGCTAGGGGATCGAACTAGCAACCTTCCGGTTACCAGCCAACACACCCCTGAGCCACAAGCTCGCCCCCGACCGGGATCCCCCGCCGGGATCCCACTTCATATCAGGCCGTCTCTTCCCCTCCAGCCGTCTGGAGACCATCTTCGAGGTGCCACTGAGCCGCCGCAACGGCTCCACCTCTCTGTTCGGCCAGCGGCGCCTGAAGCGCGCCGTGGAGTTCCCCGAGGCGGGGGAGGCCCGACGACCGAAGAAGCCACTTGGGGGCGGAGCCGGCGGCGGCGGCGGGAAGCAGGGCGGCGTCAGCTCGGCGGGCAGGCCCCGGCGCGGGGGCTACCAGAGCGCCAAGGAGACCCCGTCTCTGAGCGCCCAGGACGTGGACTCGCTGCTCTGTGCCAAGCTGGACCAGCTGGACCTGCTGCTGATGCTGAACAACGGGGGGGCAACGCTGTAAAGCCAGCCGCTAAGGTAGCTGACAAATTAACTGTCCTTTTTCGTCAGTCTATCAGTGTAGCTAGTCGCTAAGCTAACTGACGAAGGGCAGTTAGTTTAGCGACTCTGTATAGCGAGTCGCTAGGCTAACTGACGAAAAGCAGTTAGTTTAGCGACTCTGTATAGCGAGTCGCTAGGCTAACTGATGAAGAGCAGTTAGTTTAGCGACTCTTTATAGCGAGTCGCTAGGCTAACTGACGAAAAGCAGTTAGTTTAGCGACTCTTTATAGCGAGACGCTAGGCTAACTGACGAAAAGCAGTTAGTTTGGCGACTCTATATAGCGAGTCGCTAGGCTTACTGACGAAAAGCAGTTTGTTTAGCGACTTTGTATAGCGAGTCGCTAGGCTAACGGACGAAAAGCAGTTAGTTCAGCGACCCGCTATGCAGAGTTGCCCCCAGTTAGCTTAGCGACTCTGTATAGCGGGTTGCTAAACTAACTGACGCAAAAGAGCAGTTAATGGCTGCTGTTTTGGTGGCCTTTGAGAGCGGGAGACTGGCCTATCCCTTCCAGTACTTTCTGCTTGTTTACCAGCGTCGACAATACAATTTAATAATAAATTAATAAATCAAATTTATTGTCGTGACGCTGATGGATTGCGTTGACAATAAATATTGTATAATAATAATAATAAATAGCGTATTTTGTACCTTTGTAGAATTGGAATTGTATATATTTATGGTGTCGAAGGGTGATTACAAAGTGCCGAACATGTGTAGCCTTTCATAACTGTTGTATTTGTTTAAATACTGTATAAATATCTCCAAACATCGCCGTTCACCATCGCCTCGCCGTCCATACAGTACCACCGAACCCAGACCCAACTATTTTTTGTCATTGTTCAGTTTTACATTGTTCTGCTCTTTTATACAAACCATTTTATTCCAAACCAAACGTTTTCGTCCAGAAGGGTTAAAAAAAACATGGCAGACTATTAAACAGCTGCTCATAGGGTTTCCGTTTTAAATTTTAACGTACAAGTGTTTCAGGAGGCGTAACTAATAGTAATAGCAGGACTATGAGGTTTAAATCGCTGCGTTCTCAGTGTGATGTTCCAGCTTTGCTTCCTAGGGCAGCTATTTCTCTCTCATAAGGTTCTCTGATACCACCTATCGAAGATGCTGTTGTAAAGTTATCTTCTCCTTCTTTGTTTCAGTGAATGTCGTCTTGTTGCTGCTGTTAATTGCTTGCTGTTGTGGCAGTTTTGTTGCATCGTTACACTTGCTAGTCTCCTCAGTAGCATGCGATGCAAAATGTAAATGAAAATGTAAATGATGTTAATCAGGGCAAGTGAAGGAACAATATATTAAATATCTATATCTGTATAATATTAAGCAGCTAGAGGTTTTTGTATAAAGTGGTAACCCAGCACTGAAGAACATACTTTCGCCTGACTTTTCTATAACTCTATAAATCTATTACTCTCCATCGTCGTACCTGTGGTATTTATATGTTAAAACATACAAAGGTTTTTGCCTTTGCCCAATTTCCATGGGATTGCCTTAACTGTAATATTTGTACAATGTCTGTTTAGTTCGTGTTTGTGTTTTCTTTCACTTCTGAAAGCGGATTTCAACATCGTTGTCGTTTAAGTTTTAACCTGAGGTAAATAAGAGCACAATATATGGGTTTGTTGGATGTAATCTTGGAGGGGTAGATGTGCTTTCGTGTACATGTTTTGGTTTTTACATTTTTGGATATACAACGGTGAACATGTGTCAGGAATATAGAAAACCCATAAGCAATGCAAAGATATACGAAAAGTTTTATTGTGGAATGTTGTTGCAACAAATAAGCACCTTCGTCAGAGGTTGTGAATTGTTTTGTGAAAGTCCTAATAAAAACAAATTTCTATATATATATATATATATATATATACATTTCTTTTACACTTAATTCATTCAAAACATTTGCAGCTCTGTTCAATTGTGAACTCGAAAGAGGTTGGGGATAATGAAACATACATGGCAAAATTACTCTTTTTTTATGTTATAATAAAAATAAATAGTACATATATAAAAAATATTAGCATTACAAAAACAAACGTATACAATCATTTAAAAAAAAGTTGGAAAAAAAGTTGACCTTGGCATGTCACGTGACCCTGAGTGGTTCTGGAGTGGGCTACCACTAAACCAGTTACTCATGCTAGCCCATTTCCCAGACCTTGTGTCTGGGTTGTTTCATGGGCTGCTCTCTTCAGTCTTTACTCGTGTAGGGCTCTCCTGCTTCAGTCGATAAAAGTCAACACGTATGAAACCAGAACCACCAAGGCAGGGAAGATGAGCAATATTGCCACCCACGCCGCGATGGAAATAAGGCCGTATTTCCTCGCTTGCTTGGAGAGCTTCTGTGACTTTTCAGGATTCGTCGCTTCTCTGGCCTACAGGTAACAAAAGAAGAGTTGGTTCAAAAAAATAATAATAATTGGGTCGTTATTATTGACTAAATTAATAAGCATAACAAGATAAAGCCTTTGATTATCAGCTGAACATCTGGGTCCTTCAAAAAACAAGCTGGCCGATTTAAGGAATGGAGTTGTTTTCCTACCTGTACTGAGTAGATGAGGGACATGATGCCGATGCAGGAGAGCCCACAGACAATGCTGCTGATGGCCAGCCGTCTGTAGTGAGGGTCCTTGCAGAGCGACGCGGAGACCAGGTGACAGTTGGAGATCTCGATGCACGTGCTCTTCGTCTCCGTGCGGTTCCCCCCACCAGGAGACGCTGGCGCACATTGGTCCTCACCCCTCAGCATGGCCGTTTCTGTTGGGGACAAACGGGGGAACTATGAAGTCAAGTACATTTTAATTGTAATACTAGGACCCGGGAGTCTTCGGTTTGCGTTTATTTTGAGTGGCGTGTAAAGCACAGGCATGTTAGGGGGGCTAGGGTCAGGGAGGTGTCGGGAATATATGGCCTTTTAAGCCCGTTGACACTACCTGTGATTAAGGACTTGAGGGCTATACAAATAAAATATAATTGTATTACATTTTATTGGCTGTGTGCCCTGAGGTGCGAGTTGTGTAAACAAGATCGAAACCAAGAGCTAATCATAGTGAAAGTTGTTCAAAACAATAACCAGAAGCTTTTAATCAGGCCCTCAAGGGGAGTTCTTCATAAACTCCTCTTGCCTGCACAGTCTGTTGTCTACATGGTAACGGGCCTGGGGTTGTGTATATGACGTGGGTGGCATGTTAGGTATTGGTTGTCACACAGCTATTGTTATCATTGAATAAAGAATTTTTTTGGACACGGATAACGATCCCTGAAACTTAGTTCACAGACACGCCTAGTAAAGCAACGTTAAGCGAGAGTGAAGCCCACGCCACAGCGCTTAGCTCAGGTCAGGACTTGTGAGGACATGTGGCTTGCTTTGCTTTTGCTTTTGTTTTTTACTTGAGTGAGTGAACTCCAGAAGTTTCCTGTAAAATGTAGTCATTGTACACCCCCATTACACGGCCCTTACGAGAAAGCTATGTTGAAAAACAGGAAGCTTTTCCTCCGTTTTTTATATTTCTCATAGACGGACACGCTGAAGCCTTAAGCCCTGATTAAAAGAAGAATGAAGAGATTTGGTGGACTGATCGGTCACACTGAACTCAGGGGGAGGCGGGCAGCCATGGATCAGTTCAAAGCAGGCATAACTTAAACTGATACACCCCGATGACTACAAGTGGCTATGAGTCACCGAGCCAAGCCCAGAGAGAAGCTCTGATTCATCCCAACACTCCCACCTGGCTTTCAGGTCTTTTGTGTAGATGATAGATAAGGGTTCAGTTTCTCAAGTTATTCAAAAAAACAACCAAACTGAAAACCCAGGAGGACTCCAAATAATATACAAGTTAGATCATATATAAGTTATAAGAAAATAAGTGTATGTATTAAAAATGTGTGTGTGTCCGAGTAAGATTGTGTGTGTGTGTTTGTACGTGTAGGTCTGTGTATGTGTGTCCGTGTGTGTGTGTGTGTGTGTGTGTGTGTGTGTGTGTGTGTGTGTGTGTGTGTGTGTGTGTGTGTGTGTGTGTGTGTGTGTGTGTGTGTGTGTGTGTGTGTGTGTGTGTGTGTGTGTAAGCTACTCAATCCAGTAGACTTAACGTGACGCAGTACCCACCTATTTGAGCCTTTTCTGGATCCATCCCCAGGTACACTCCCTGGTAACGCTGGAGGTTTTGAGTGGGAAAGAAAGTCTCTCACCAAGAAGAAAGTCACTTGAGCGACTGTCACTTGAATGACCGTTTAAGTTCAATACTCCCTCCAAATGGAGCTCTGTCCAAGTCAGGAAGGCACCAAACCACAAAGAGCCTTGTTCCGAGCCTTTGGTTTTCTTTGAAGCCTCCTGTCAGAGTTCCTAATCTTCCACAGTTGTTGATCCACAAGACTGAGCACAGAGTGAAACCAAGCCAAACCTCCACGCCCCTTTAACGCTCTCGCTCTCTCTCTCTCTCTCTCTCTCTCTCTCTCTCTCTCTCTCCCTGCTACATATTATCCACGTTTTATGACGAAGGCCACACACCAGCCGCATCTAAATTGTTCTGTGGAACAAGATTGTGTAACCGTCTAGTTTCCTCCGTCTACACCTTTCTTCATATCCTGCCACATGTTTACGGCACTGTCCTAAAACACCACCAGCTAAACATTCCGACAGCGCAGGTGTGTTCCAACCTGCCCTGCGTCTCCTCGGGGGAATTCAACCCTCAACCCAAAGTCTCAGTCACAAGTTCCTCCACAAAATGACCTTAAGGTAAAACAGGTGTCATGTGGTTTCTCCTCCATAACCAACAACTCAAGTGTCGACACACTGGAATACTCTGAGTGCCTTGCACGGTGCTGTGTGCGTCGCTCCAGGTGAATTTGTTTAACAGGTGAGGTGAACAACCATGGCAGTCTCCTCTGTGTTCTAAGACCCAAAGAAGATCAGACTAACTCTTTATAATCCAGCTCTCTGTGTGACTGGCTTGGTTTACAAGTGTCTCATTATCAAGTTGTTGCCATCATGAAGACAAAGCTTCGCAAGGGGAAGGTTCAGGAATGCTAAGCAGCATATTATGAGTAATGAATGACTCATGATGTCGTCTAGGAGCCCCCTCTATTCTTCTCATGGCCTACAGTTACTAACAGCTATAGTTAGCGTTCACCCAGGCTGTTTGTGTTGGCAGGTGGGAACTAAAGTCATTTAAACAATGGTGTTATACCAGGTGCACACTGCCTACTTTATTTATAGTATGTGCTGTCGGAATGTCTGTTAATGTTTACTTTTGATTTTAGTATGTGTTTTATTAGTGCAAATATTAGTACAAAGTACACATTTGCTGAAACTATACTTAAAAGAAACAATAACAGACTTCAACGAGATATCACTTAAAATGAACTATATGTTTTGAACTATGTACATATCTTTCAATAAGGAGGACTCTTTGTAGAGGATGTAAAAATATTGTGTGTCCGTTCTTCATTTGTTGACCAAATCTTCATACTCCTTATATTCCTCACCTTTTCCTCTCTCTCTCTCTCTCTCTCTCTCTCTCTCTCTCTCTCTACCTCTTGCTCACCCTAATAAGCTTATTGCATGGGAAACAAACCTTTACATTAATAAATCAGGTGAACAATAAAGAGGTCGAAGCATAAAAAGTTGAATACAAAATATATATCAGATATTAGAATTTCTCACACATGCGCGCGCGCGCACACACGCACACGCACACGCACACACACACACACACACACACACACACACACACACACACACACACACACACACACACACACACACACACACACACACACACATGGTCCAGTCTAATCTTTGATTTCCGCGCACTTTTATTGGTAGATCCTCCTTGAAACGTAACCAATGTGGAGCTGCTAGGTTAATGACGCAGACGCCAGACGGGCAAAACACGGAAGTACGGCTGAGCAGGACCAGACAGCAGCCACTGTCTACGCCACGTAGCTCTGCGAATCTGGACTTCTTGAAAGTGTCTCACTGCAATTTATCACCTATTGTTGCTTTGCTGATTAAATATATGCATGCATACATGTATGCACTTTTCACATATCCGACCGTGAGCCTCAGGGGATCATAAACGATCAATAAATGGAGGGAAACAGACAGGTTGTCCTAGCCACTGAGACGTATGGCTCTGGAGAGTCTTGGGAGTATGTGGCTCAGGACGGAGCGATGGAGAGGAGGAGGGACGGCCGCGACGGGGCGTCCGGAGGAGGGAACTATGTGATCGGCGTGTTTAAAGTGAGCAGCATGCACATCTTTCCCTCAAATCTGTCGTTGTAAAACACATATTCGGCTGATTCAAGTACAGTCTACACGTGTACACAATAGATCCCGCTCGTTTCAGAGTGTGTTCCTGCCTCAAGGCTACCCGGAGAGCGTCAGTGCAGACTACCTGCAGTATCAGTTCTGGGATACAGTGCAGGTATGGTAAACGCCAGTCTACCGCACACACCTTTCAATCATACAAGTGATCGACTTCACGACACTGTCGCAAACTGCCCATTAACGTCACTGATTGAACGACCCTTCCAATAAAAGGCGTTTGCCAGCTCCCTGTCTGGGACCCTGGCAACTCAAGCCTCGCTAAGAGGAGTGGGTGTGGGGAACCAAGAGGCCACCGTCGCCGCTGCCACGATCACCTGGTTACTAAGAGGTGATAACCCATAACACCACCACATTTATTGGGTTTAAAGACCGATTGTCTTATTAATTCAGTTGTTTTCTGTGGTAGATGGAACTGGGATGCTGGGAAGAATCCTGTTTGCCTGGCGGAAAGGGTATTTATTAAGGCTATTTGTCATAATATGACATGTTGTTGATAATATGGAGATGACTTGTGTCATCCATCCTTTTGTTAATTTCCTTAGGACTAAGCTGGACTCTGAGGCCAAAATATGGAGGTAAGTTAAAAAGCAAAAGGTACTACTAATAATAATACTGTTATAGCATTTTTTTAAACAGTTGTCATGTCTTCATTAAAATAGCCTACTCTTGAGCCCAACGCAACCATTTCAGTTCTTTATCATGGTACTTCGCCAGGCTCTTCGCAGACGTGCTCAACGACTTTGCAATGTTCATGGAAATCATTGCTCCAAACTTTCCGGCCTCCTTCACATTGATTGTGTGCACTGCGGGAATATTCAAGGTAAGAAGAATCCAAGACTGTCATAACCAGTGCCATCACCTCAGTGTGTGTGTGTGTGTGTGTGTGTGTGTGTGTGTGTGTGTGTGCGCAAGACCGTAAAGCAATTGTTCAAATATTACAAAATATAAATATTTACATAGATTGAGTGCTGTAGCTAACTCTATGTGCATCGAACGTTTGTGGACTGCTGTATCTGAATGTCTCATGGTTTGGTGTCTGTCTCAGTCGATCGTGGGCGTGGCCGGGGGGGCGACCAGAGCTGCTCTGACTGTTCATCAGGCCCGCAGAGACAACATGGCCGACATCTCTGCTAAAGACGGCAGCCAGGTGCCTTTGTTCAAATCCACATCATAGAACCTCCATGTTTACTGTGGAGTAACAAAGTAAAGTTTGTAGTGGCTTGCACACATAATAGAAACCATGAAATAGATAGATATAGTTGTTGGTAAATATATCTATATATGTGTCATGTTAATGCTTTTTGTTCGTACAACTATGTATGGAACAATAATGAAGTATAGTAGGAGCATATTACTGAAGAAAAAAGATCACGAGCCAAGTCTGTGAAGTCTGTTAACATTTCTGTTTCCCTGACAGGAGACATTGGTCAATCTGGCCGGACTCCTGATCAGTTTGGTATTAATTCCCCTGGTCACCGACAATCCTGCGTAGGTATCGCACCACATCTCTAGAACAACGTTAGGGAAGCTCTTTCCCCATACTCACCCCTACGTCGCAAAAGTTTACAACAGGCAATCGAATGTAATTCATGGATCAAGCATCAAAATCGAATGCATCTTTCGTCTTTCATCTCTTCCGTGTCTCCGCTCATTGCAGCCTGACCCTCAGCCTCTTCTTCCTCTTCACCGCGCTCCACCTCTTCGCCAACTACAAGGCCGTGCGCTCCGTTGTCATGGAGACCTTCAACGAGGCGCGGCTGTCCATCGTGCTGCAGCAGTACCTGAGGGACGGGCGGGTCCTCAGCCCGGCGGACGCCAACCGCCAGGAGCCCGTGTTCCTGGGTGAGAGGGACACACTTCAGTTCCTTTTTTATTTGCACAGCCCTTAATCACAGGTACAGTCTCAAAGGGCTTAACAGGCTGTACGTTTGTGACAGCCCCCTGAACCTCAGCCCAAGAGAGCAAGAAAAAACTCCCTTAATTAGCATGGAAGATATCTGGAAAAGGAACTTAAGAGTGGGGGATCCCTCCTTCAGAGTGGGGGTTCCCTCCTTCAGAGTGGGGGATCCCTCCTTCAGAGTGGGGGTTCCCTCCTTCAGAGTGGGGGATCCCTGCTTCAGAGTGGGGGATCCCTCCTTCAGAGTGGGGGTTCCCTCCTTCAGAGTGGGGGATCCCTCCTTCAGAGTGGGTGATCCCTCCTTCAGAGTGGGGGATCCCTCCTTCAGAGTGGGGGTTCCCTCCTTCAGAGTGGGGGATCCCTCCTTCAGAGTGGGGGTTCCCTCCTTCAGAGTGGGGGATCCCTCCTTCGGAGTGGGGGATCCCTGCTTCCAGGGAGGATGAGGAGTGCAATGGGTGCCAAAATTGACATACATACATAGATACAGGCAAACAAACAAAACCTGAGACCTGAGTTCCCTCTTTAAACGTGGATCTGGTTTTTCAGACTTCAGGAGAACGGCGTCCATCAAGTATGGGGTCCGGCTGAAAGACGTCGCCCAAAGGTATCGTAACGTACTCCGCTTCACTCCGAAATCCTGACGCTGTGCAGACATTGAAGAACCTTTCAGACTTTATGACTGTTCCCCTCTAGCCAGGAGGAGCTCCAGCTGGCCCTGAAGAACAACAGCAAGCCGTACCTCCTGGGGTTGAAAAACGGTATGTTTGGTTGTACAATTGTTAGTGCTTGGCACTTGTTGCTTTGAACCTCCTCAATGTACCGACACCGATAAATTGTTGTTGCTCTTTCTAATGAAAATAATACTATACTACTACTATACTACTTATACTATACTACTATTATTCTAGGTCGCTATGGATAAAAGCGTCTACTAAATGCCCTAAATGTAAATGTTTGTGGAACTGACTTCTCCGTCCTGGCCCACAGGTATTGCACCATTAACAGGTCTGTGTTTTATGATGACCGTGTGTTGGTTCCTTGCAGGCTGCGTTTCTGTGTGTTTGGCTCCACAAGTGTCGGTGTGTGACCAGCTCCGCGCGGCGAGCCAGGCCCTTTCTCTCCGGAGCCTGCTGCAGCTCTCCCCCGCGGAGGAGAGCGACGCTCCCAAGAAGCTTCTGACGTTAAAAAGCCCATGTGAGTCTGATGCTGCTTCCCGCGGAGTTCATGCAGACGCTAGGCGGCTGTCCCTCAAATAATGACGAGAGCGGGACTGTGACAGTAGACAGAAAACGAATGGCGACGGTGTAGGCATTGCCTTCCAAAGTTAAAATATTAACTTTTTTGCCGTCCTCCGTAACGGAATTCAAAACCGGATCTGACGTAGGAAAAATATGTTAATAATTTTGGATTGTACGACTTTCTAGTAACGTGCATTGCTAGAATAATTACTTAAATTATTACACTAATATTCATATTTCATTCCAATCGTTGTGAAAAATATCCGTCACCATAGCAACGTATCTCCACACGTGTTCCGCTCTGCCGTCCTGGAATTCCGTCTGACTTTAGTTTGTTTTTCCCGTGCGGTCCGGTTTGGAAGGTGTCATCCGACAGATGTCTGCCGTCCGTCTGATCCGTCTGATCCCATGAACAAACACACAGCGCCACTCACACTACAGCCCTGATTGTAGTGTGTATTGCGTAGCTGTATTGCATAGTTAAATTATAAATCTGTCCGTCAAGCTATATGAACAGTAGTGCTACAAAGGCGTTGCCCAACGGGACACTAACGACTTTATTATCTTTAAAAGGTCCTTGGGAAATGGTTTGCAACAGCCACTCGCTAATGGACCGGATGTTTGAGGCGTTTCTTAAGGGTGAGTCATGCTGCAATGATGATGTCTACAGGGATTTTTTGGTATATTTGTCTTGATTGCTAGGATTGATGTTGATTGCTGAATCTTTCTGCTGTAAACCTATAGGTGTTGAGTCGGCTGGATGGCAAACACATCGTACTCTGCTGGACTGGGATGAGTGGAGGGTGCAATGGAAATCGAAGACCAACTAAGTGTTGATTTATGTACTTTTACGTTTTCAACGTTCATTCTCAATTTCAAAAATATCCTTTCTGTAACTTTTAATTTTGTACAAATAAAATGCAAATCATATTTAATGATGGTCTGTGTTTTCCCATGTATGTATTTTAAGAACCTTATAATTTGTAAGAAGAATAGTGACTATAAAATGGCCAATGTTGGGTCATGTTCTCCTAAAATTACTTCATATTTACTTTATCATCTCCGATACAACTAGTAGGTACAGCATTAGACCCGCTTATTTTTGGCTAGCATTAGACCCACTTATTTTTGGCTGCATACATGAATAGACCACGTAAACTCTTCATAAAGAGATATATTGCGACATTCAAACATCTGCAATCACTTGTTAAAAACTGATTTCACTGAAGTAGCGTAACATAAGTATAGCTGTTTGATCAGCCTGACACTAGGGGGCGCTGTACCCCATGGTTTAGATTTCATGAACGAGAAGGACGAAGAAAAGGAACACTAACATCCGTTCGTTGGGTAAGTTATGGATGGAAACCTCACAGGAGCCACCAGGTTGTTTTGTTTTTCAGGAGGATGTCTGGCTGCTGGGTGGCTGTGACGGATCCACAGCTGCTGCAGACCAACAGCATAGATTCCTTTCCCCGGTTCTTCCATGGGGGGTACTGCCGTCCACAGGTAACACACTGCCGGCCACAGGTAGCACACAGGTGGTGAGGTGGGGCAGCTGCGAGAAACTATTTGTAACTCTTTGATCACATGATTTTGTTTTTGCATTTCACAGGGCATTCACTGGGCCCCGGATGACCCATCCCATGTAAGTATTGGACTTTATAGCCTACGACAATAGTAAATCTTAAATCCTGTCATGTTTGGTTCTTTGTGTTGATGACAAATTACATGTTTTATAGATGGACTGTAAAGATGCTGAACACTTAATAAAGGTACAAACACATTTTGGATTCCGTCCAAAAATGTGCATTTCGTTTTAAAGAAATTTGTGATTTTACTTTTGAGTGCTAAAACTTTCCTCTAATGCCATTTTTCCTCATTTTAAACTCAAGGTAGAAGCCCCATGGGAGTGGCTGTGTCTGGAGGTCCTGGGCCCCATGCCCGCCACCCGTAACGGGCACCGCTACATCGTGACGCTGACCGACCTCCACTCAAAGTGGGTGGAGGCCCTCCCCATGCGGGCCTGCGTCTCCGCCCAAGTCGTCCGGCACATGGTGGACATCGTCCGGCACTTCGGCTACCCGCTCGGGGTGCTTACCCGACTTCCCCGGGCCTTAGTGCAGCAGGTCAGCCACCGGCCAATGGAAACGACCATCGACAGAGTCTCGTATACGTCATGATTTAATAATGTGTGTACCGGGTGTTTCTCTTTTATTTGTAGATCAACATGGCGTTGAGAGAGCCACTCTCGATGTCGTCCTCGCTGTTGATATTCCACCAGAAGACCGGCAGCATGGATCTCGCCACACAGAGAGCAGTGGGCAGGTGGGCTGACCATTAAGATGAAGATGTTTCAAGGTGGGGGGGGTAGGGGGGGTGGGGGGGTAGCTCAGGAGGCAGAGCAGGTCGTCTGGCAGCTGGAAGGTGGCTGGTTTGATCCCCAGTTCCTCCTGGTTAAGTGTTGAGGTGTCCCTGAGCATGACACCTCTCCCTGATTGCTCCATCCCCGGCTCCCTCGATCCCCGGCCCAAGCCGGGGATCGAGGGAGCCAGGGATGAAGCAAAGTCTAACTATTAACCTTCCGGTTACAAGGCAACCCGCTCTACCTCCTGAACTGAGCAATGCCTCAATCATCATCGGTCAGGGGCCATCTCCCTGATGGTGCACTCTGCTCCTGTGCCCTGACAGGATGGTGGGCGAGCTGGTGCAGGACCATGCAGCAGACTGGGACGTGTTCCTCCCAGCACAGGTCTTTGGGCTGTGTCTCCAAGAGCACTCCACGACCAGGAAAAGCCCCTTCTCAGTGCTCTTCGCTAAGGAGGTGGAGCCAGTCAGGACGCCCAGACCGCTCAATGTAAGGGTCTTCATGTTTTTTCAGGTTTTCATGAAGACAGTGGGTACTGTTTCGACTTTGGAAAGTGGTTAAAATGACCCACACATGAGGAACAGACCTAGCCACCAGCCGAAGCAAGCTTTTCAGCACTGGATCCATTTAAAACAATTTATATTATAATGATTAGTTGGTTTGCTAAATGAGGATGATTTTGGTCTGTTTTATTTCAAATGTTGATAATTGAAAAACGATGTGTTCATTTTTTTCTGTACTTTCTCCTCCAGTGCACTTCCAAGATCCAGAAGAGTGTGTTTGTGGTTAATTAGTGGTCAAAGCTGTATTCGTTAAACCTTGTCCCAGTTGATCTGGGCACCGGAGTTGTTCCGTTAATTTAACTTTGTGTGTGTGTGTGTGTGTGTGTGTGTGTGTGTGTGTGTGTGTGTGTGTGTGTGTGTGTGTGTGTGTGTGTGTGTGTGTGTGTGTGTGTGTGTGTGTGTGTGTGTTGAACTTTGAAAGTGTGCTGGTGACATTTGAAAATAAATAACGTTTTACCGATTTAATGTGTGTTCTTTCTAAGCACCACAGACCCATGCAATAACGCTGCAGTACGTCGAACCATGTCTGTACCATTAGAATAATACAATGTACCTAGCACATTACAGTAATCCATATTTCAGTCATGACGTCCAATATTGGTTGTACCCAACCTACAACAGGACAGATTTAAACCAATACAGTATGTACAACAAACACATAGCCTTACAGAAAAAATAAGCATGGAAATAAAATGTGTATTTTACAGTTAGGGATTGTTTTCCCAATTATTTATATCATAAAAACGCATCTAGAACTCCTTTCTGAGCGCGTCGGTAACTTAACGATAACAACTACAAGGAGAAGTAAAACTGAACACCATAACTAAGTCGACCCCTGCCCACACTTTCCTGGCCCCGGCAGCTGCGTGCGGCGGCCAGCTGTTGTTGTCCTGTCGCGCAGCGTGCTGGGAGAGCAGCGGAGGCGGAGCTGGCGTGCAACCGACCCAGAGAAATGGTGAGTGGGCGAAAACATATAAGCTCGTCGTTTTCGGGGGCTAATATCCCCCGTGTCTGATGACACTCGGAGCGCTTTGTGTTTTTCGAATCGCTAACATGTCCTCTCGGTGTCCGCGGTGAGGGAACCGAGTCCGGCCGAACCCGAAACGAGCCACCGCTGACTGTGGAGGTCTTTGTTTAGCGAGCTAATGCTAGCCGTCTGGGTCTCTTCCCCGCTAGCCGAGCGACAGGGCTGTAAATAGCCGGCTTTATTGTTGATTACACCGGCCTCAGCGGCCATGGTGGGGCTCCAGGTAAACGTGTATGTCTATAAAAAGTGGTCATTATCCGAACAATGGCAACTCTTGGAGTGGATCGGGGGTGAGGAGGATTGGGGAAGTTGGCTCTGGGTGACATAGCTGCTAGCATTCGGCTAACCAAGCCTCTCCTTAGTCGTCTGTGTTTCAGCTGCGGATCAGTTCCTGTTTCAGATGTGAATCTTACACAAAACAACACAATCAGCCACGACACAACCACTGTGCTGGTTGTTAACTGCGTGTGTCTCTGAACAGGCCGACAACACTTGTGTAGCAGCTAGCTGTCGGTTAGCGGCTAGTTAGCCCCCCCCCCTGACGTGAGCGGGTCATCACCAAGCATGAGATCATCTGACACGGGAATAGACCGGCTGCAGGTCCGGGAAATTACGCCACTGCAGTGGTTATTATAAAGTTTAAAGTGATTTATAAGCGGTACCTGACACTGCTCGGTTGGCTCATGCAAAGCTGTTAAAGGGAATGAATGCCCTTGTTGTGAAGGGGAATTAAAAGTAAAATACTCAAAAGTGAAAAGCGAAGTGAAAGAAGTATTTCACCAGTACCCTATCCCGGTCTGGTCCCCTGCGTTAATCAAATGCTGTTATCTGATGTGTGTGTGTGTATTCCTGTCACATGAACGCTGTCGGTCTATTGCTGTCATAACGTCTCATTACTACCCATCGTCTCCCAACAGGATGTTTTTTTAATGATCCGACGTCATAAGACGACCATCTTCACTGATGCGAAGGAGTCCACGACAGTATACGAGCTGAAGCGCATCGTGGAAGGTATTCTTAAGAGGTCGCCAGAGGAACAGAGGCTTTATAAGGTGAGGTCCGGTATGCCTGAGTAACTGGTGTAACACAAGATCCTGTCATGAATGGTTGAAAGTTGTTGCTTTTGAATATGATGAAAGAAAAAAGGGATCATCGACAGCCAGCTGCTGTAAACATCTATCTTCTGATGTTTCATGTTTTCTGATGCATAGGTTACTTGTTAAACTGACACCAAGGGTAGATGATGCACAAAGAAACTTCGTGCTGATACTGGTATCAAATATCGACCCCGCCTTTGGCAACACACCAGTTTCAACACACCAGTTTGTTAATATATCAGGGCCTTAACTCTGGTCCAAAACTTGGGCCCATGGCACCTCCCAGATCGGGTTCAGATTACAACGTCAATGAAATCAGCTGATTAAACACTCTATTGTATTTACAGTAGGGGAACCACATGACAGATCCTCTGGTTTCCTGTATATATATATATATATATATATATCATTATAGTTATTGCCCTCAAACGTGCTTAAGTGTGGATTACACATGATGAATGTCAGCCCTGAATGCTTCTTGTTGTTGTTCCTGCCCATATATGAATCGGTACGGTCAGGATCACCGTGAATGTATTTGACTGCTACCTTTTCAGCACTCTCTTCGTTGAGTGTGGCACCGACCTGAGCCGTCTACTGTCTAACAAAGCAGCATTCTCCCCCTTGTGTGCGTCAGGATGACCTGTTGCTGGACGACAGTAAAACGCTGGGAGACTGTGGCTTCACAAACCAGACCGCCCGGCCCCAGGGTCCAGCCACTGTGGGATTAGCATTTCGTCTTGGAGGCAAGTTGATGACCATCATTTGTTTCCCCGGTGATTTTGTGAGCTGGAGGAACGACGATAGGGCTTTAGACGGGCGAACTGAGTCCAGTGTAGGGAGCACATGAACGGTTTGATTATCAAACATAAGGTGACAATCAACCACACAAACCTGCTACTGATGTGCACGTTTCGTTTGCTAATGTCTAGGGCTGTGCGAGTTGATCAATTTGAATTTTTACTTTAATCATGGTCCCCATTTCTACCAAAAAAATATGCCTCTCAAACGAATGCCTGGTTGTACACTACAGTAAACCACTAGCCGTGCTTCCGACACTCCACATGAAGTTGTAAGAACACATGTCGCTCGCTGTGTGGAGTCGTTATACTCTTGTCACCCCCGCAGAAGGCTGGAGACACGACTACACTGGACTTTTACCACTTCCCAACGTGTAATCAGTCGTTTGTGAGCAAACCATACTCACGCATGGGTCCTCATGAAAACACGTTTATACTTTGTGGATACGTTGCAGAACAAACCTTTAAATGCACTGCTCGTGGAACATTGTCAGTTTTAACCACTGAATCCGTCGTTGTTTACGTCCGTCCGTGGTTTCAGTGCAGAACTCCAAACATGGCAGCCCTCTGGGTGCATCGGTTCAAACAGACGAAAAGACACGACATGTGGATTTGAATGTTTGTTTTGCAGTTTATCGCAAGGTAACAGCGTGTTTTTCAACGGGACAGGTTTGCGAGTATAGTGAGCAGCAATAACTGATTTAGACTTTGGGAAGTGATTAAAGTCCAGTGTAGTTTTGTCCCTAGCCACCTGTGGTGGTAACAGTGATAAGTAATGGTATTCATACAGAGTCCAGCAGTCACGTGTGTGTGTGTGTGTGTGTGTGTGTGAACTAAATTAAAACAAAAACTTGAAATATAGAACTGACCACCATTGCAGCGTCTAAACATTATTGTATTATTCCCAGGTTTCAAATTTAATTTTCTAATACCTTTGTAGATATTTATGAGATCTGAATTTGGTATTGATTGGTCCAATGCTTATCCCTAAATCATGATTTGCTAACTGAATTGGATTTGGATTGGACCACGGGTCCGTTGCTTGGCGAGACCCTTTAGAAACACAGTGATGTGCCGTACCAGTCCCCCTTTAAACAGGCCATATCGTTTCACCACGTTATTCCTGTGAGCAACGACGTCGTGCATCACAATGAGATTGGCTGGATGATCTTGAGTTATGTGTGACATACATTCAACCCATGTCATTAGTGTGGGAATAAAAATGTGCCTAGTGCATCTTCGCTTTAATATGCATTGAGTTATATGGTTCAATATTCCATAATGTATATTCTGCGTTGTTCACTGTGTTTAGCCCTACTTTGTTGGTCCGTCTGTTTACCGCTCTGTTCACTCTGCGTTCAGCGCTCTGCGTTCAGCGCTCTGCGTTCAGCGCTCTGTGTTCAGCGCTCTGCGTTCAGCGCTCTGTGTTCAGCGCTCTGTGTTCAGCGCTCTGTGTTCAGCGCTCTGTGTTCAGCGCTCTGTGTTCAGCGCTCCGTGTTCAGCGCTCCGTGTTCAGCGCTCCGTGTTCAGCGCTCCGTGTTCAGCGCTCCGTGTTCAGCGCTCCGTGTTCAGCGCTCTTTTCACTCTGTGTTCAGCGCTCTTTTCACTCTGTGTTCAGCGCTCTGTTCACTCTGTGTTCAGCGCTCTGTTCACTCTGTGTTCAGCCCTCTGTTCACTGTATTCACCCCTCTGTTCACTCTGTGTACCCCTCTGTTCACTGTATTCACCCCTCTGTTCACTCTGTGTACCCCTCTGTTCACTGTATTCACCCCTCTCTCCCCTCTTGGCCTCCTCAGATGACTCGTTCGAGCAGCTGCGGATCGAGGCGTTCTCCAGCCCTCCGGAGCTCCCCGACGTCATGAAGCCCCAGGACTCCGGCAGCACGGCCAATGAGCAGGCGGTGCAGTGAGGGGCCTGGCCCGGGGGGCGGGGCCTCCATGGGGGGCACATGAGGAAAGGGTGGGGGGGGGGGGGGGGGGTGTGGGTGTGTGTGTGTGTGTGTGTGTGCACATAAGGGGGAGCTTGTGGTGAGCGGTTTGGTCACTTTGACCGGCTCATGGATCTTCAGCAGTGGGAGGGGGGGGGGGGGGGTCACAAATTCAGAATGTGGATTCATAAATTGGGAGCGTGGGGGGGCGAGGGGGTGTGTGGATGGAGGGGGGGGGAGGGCAGGTGTGGTCGGAAGTCTCTTCATTAATCCAAAAATAGATGAACGCATGCTAAACACAAGCTGGCAGAATCGTCTCGACACTGTCAGACATCCATGGGGTGGTGGTTGGTTCGGGGCCGGGGATAAGACGTGTACCTCTTATTTAATTATTTCTAGTGTTTATTTAGAGTAGGGCTGTTGTGGTCTTACTTGTGTTTGATTGTTTTTCGGAGGGAGTACATAAGGGGGAATGAGTGGGATGTGTGTTTTTTTTTTTTTTTCAGTTTGGTTTTCATGTCGTTCTTTCTTTGTGTTTCTTTAATAAAATATTATGAAGAGTTAACATTTCGGAAATATTGTTTTGGACTGGTTGTATGTGTTGAACCTGTAGCTAGAGTTTGTGAAATTGTGTGTTTACTAGTCTCACCCAAAATAGGTCATGTGCATGGATTCAATCTGAAATAAAGTGGACACAGCCGCTGGCTCTGAGCTCATGTCGACGGGAATGTGTGTAACAGCTCCGAGCGCAGACCCGAGTTTAACCTGGCACTGTTTTTGATTGTATCAATGGTTTCCGTTTGCCTTGGTTTCCTCCCTTAGATTATGGCTATTACAACGTCTGACCCAAGTCCCTCATTTGGCCCTTTGCTTCCCCATGCTATGTCACGTCAGATCCATTCAGCTTCTGCATGGACAGCAGACACACACATGGCTTCATGCAGACACACATGTCTTACAAGCACAGGCGAAGTCGGTGCTACTGTGTACATTGCTTACCAGTGTATTGGAACACCTTACAAAGTCTCATGCATTTGATGGGGGGGCTTTCAAGACGTCTGCAAAGGCCCCCCTTCCGTTTATAATTTTCTCGTTTTTGTGTTCTATGGTTGTTACAAAAAGCTGTGCCAGACAAAACGAAACGCATTAACACCCCCAAGATATACTCTTTTTGTATTATACCCTTATGTCATTTTTCTCTTTTAAACAAGCCAGAAGGAGGATATGAAACAAATTTTTAAGTAAACAAAGACATTTAATTGAGGGCCTAGATGTGGAAAATCATGGCAGTATAAGCGAAAGACTTAATTTAAGGAGCATTAAAAAAAACACATGATCAAAGCTGCACTTGTAACGATTTCAGTTAACATTAAAACAGCTTGTTTTTCATCCACTGTTATGTTGTCTTTTTACCTTTTGCAATCGTTGACCAATTTTAAATTGTATTGATATGAAATAACCTCAGTGAAGAACTTAAATTGGATGTATTCTATACCGATTAGTTCACTACGTCTGACTATAATGGTTACATATTCAAGGTATATCTAGAGATTACACACTAGTTCATCCATCAAAAAGAAAACCTTGTCCTAACAATCAGGCCCATGCACATGCACTGAATCCCAAATCAGTGCATGTGCAGGACGGGTCCAGATCAGGAATCCCCGTTCTATCACCTCCAGCTCTATGTCTGAGCAGTAGGTCCACGTTAGAGCAACCCGGAAGTAAACATCCCAACGTACTTCAACTTTGGTTCTCGGCTGTTATGAATCCGGTGTCTTTGTACCGATTGAATGAACGGAGTGGTATCGATAACCTGCTCTTTCTGGCATGTTTCCCAACCCGATAAGCTAATGTGCTGTTCTGCGAATTAGCCTAGTGAGCTAGTGAACGGACAAACACTGCGGGGTGCTTCTGGAGATTGGAGATAGAACTGGAGATATTGTGAATGGTGTGACCGTGGTCAGATGGACTTGAGGGACTTTGTGCAGTCTGCAGGCAGGGCAGTGCTGGAGATGGTGGAACGGGAATGGGAGCCTCTATCCCAGACCGAGCTGGAACAACGCCTGGACCAGGCGGTCGAGGACATTCTGGAGGCTGACCTCGTCGCCAAGGTCCAAGCTCAGCCACCCGCGGTGTATGTGCACCTGGTGCAGGCTGCAGACCCACTGGTGCTACCAGCAGAACCAGTTAAATCCGCTCCATCCGAAGAAGAGGAACATCTGTCCCTAGAGACAGAAGAAGACCCCGTCGATAGTTACGCCGTTAAGGTAAAGACCCCGGTCTGAGCATCTCATTGGCCAATGCCATCACTGCGGTTAACCCCTGTGAACATCATTTATTGTGTTTCCTCTCTCTTTTTGTCTCTTTATCTCTATCTACAGCACATTACAGAACTCCTTCAGAACTCAAAGTCCCACTTCAGCAGGTCGAGGCTGGCGGGACGCGCCCGCATCTCGCTGTCCCACACGGTGCTGCTGTCACTCACCCTCCTTTCCAAGCGCGTCAGCTACCGCTCGGTCTCCGGTCGCTTCCGCCTGGAGAAGGGAAACATACACAGGATCTACTTCTCCTTCTGTGAGCGGGTCAACCTGCTGCAGGACGAACTGATCCGATGGCCAAGCGGTTCGTTGTTTACGTCGTTGTTTGTGGATTCTGTGACCATTCTTTCTTCGTATAGTTCGAAATCATTGGGAATAAAGTGTATTCTTTCAGTGAAAACGCTCCAAGGACTCCAACAACACAACATTAACAATTTCTCGTAATCAACATTGATAGAAATGTATAATGGTAAATACTAAGAACAATATTCTCTCGCTGTCCCCCGTTCTCCAACAGATGAAGAAGCCGGGGACCTGCTCTGTCCTCTCTACTCTCTGCTTGGAAAGACCGGCCCTGAGGAGGTCCCGGGTGCGCCCCAGGTCCTGGGTATCCTGGGCCACACCCGGATCCCCATCCGCCTGCCCATCGGCAAGCAGAGCGTGGACAGCCCCATGCCCGAGGTGAAGCGGATGAAGAAGGAGGCGCACCCGGACTCCTGGTTGAACCTGGAGCTGGTGTGCGACCGCAGAGGCCGCTTCCTGCACTGCCACATCAGCCAGGGGTCGGAGACGGGCCGGGCGGCGGAGCTGAGGGACCGGCTGGGACGCCCGGCCCGCCCGATGCCCCCGGGGTCCTGCCTCGTGGCCCGAGCGGGCTACCCGCTCACAGAGCACATCCTCACCCCCCACGGGCCCCCCGTGGGGCCCAGGGAGGCCCTCTTCAACAAGACACTGGAGGCGTACTTCAGCATCCTGGAGCAGGCGGTGGGCAGCCTGAAGGCCCGGTTCCAGCGGCTGCGGTACCTGGACATGGGGAACTATGAGAGGGCCAGGGCGGTGGTGCTGACCGCCTGTATCCTACACAACGTGTTCCTGGACTTTGGGCCCCTGCTGGAGGGAGAGGCGGACGCGGAAGAGGCCGGGGTGATGGAGGAGGAAGAGGGGGACGTGGACGAGGAAGGGTTAAGGAGACGGGAGGCCATCATGGATCTGTTGTATAAAGGACTTGAATCGACGTGTGCGTGACGTTTTGTTGTGGGTGTGTGTGTGTGGCTGATGAGGGTGTTTATTTGATATGTAAATGTTTTTTATGAAACATTCTACACCAACTCTTTTGAAGGAATTTCAAAAAAACATGACTTTATATACAAGGAGTTTACGTTACAACTGAAAAATTAAAATAATTTAACAAATAATGACCAGTCAGAGAATGGCAATTCATGAGTCCCAAAGTACCTTTTTATTCGCATGGATGTTAGCATACTCGATTCGATTTTCAATCGCAACTTACCTCTACGAGGACAATTCTCCCCATCTTCTTAAGGACAATACTGCAGCACATTGCATTCGTCCAGTGAACCCTTTCATAATATCCACATTTTTACAGTTAAAAATGCTATCCCACTTCTGTACAGACCGGCACTAAAGTATCTCCACGTCGATTTCCCCGCTACGTCCAGACCTCCACCCAAACCCCTCCATGTGTGCATGGGGACATTGTCTTCCACGTTGTTGCCTACACATGGGTGTAGGCAACTAACCTAATCCCCTACCAACAGCTACTCAACTCATAGTTCGTTGAGAAGCTAATTGAGAGAAGGCTGGGCAGGTGACTGTTCCCTCTTTATATACAGTGGTGAATCCACCAGGGATGGAGCTCTCCTGGGATGTCGAGTTTAAGTTATATCTACGGTCCCTCCTTCACAAACGGGTCACCGTTCTTCTGAGCCAGGCTGGAGATGGCCTGGGCCAGGTTGTTGATGGCCTCGATCTTCCTCTCCTCCAGGGCCTTCTGCTGGGCCCACATGTTCATCTTCCTCTCCTGCAGCTCCATGTACAGCTGGAGGACGTCCTGCGGTGGGCGCGGCCCGCCCCCGGCCGATGGCGTGGGCAGGATGGGAGTGAACCTCTTACTGGCGATGGCCTTGCCCAGCTTGGTGCCGCAGAGCCTGGCTCGGCGCTGGGCCTCCACCTCCTCGCGGCTCTTCCCCAGCACCTCGTGCATGGCCTTGAAGAACTCCCAGTGCACGCTGCCCTCGCCCAGCCGGCGGGCGCGCTCGGCGTTCTTGCGGTACGTGGCCAGCATGTTGCGCCACTTGAGGTCGCACTCGTAGGCCTTGGCGCTGACCTCCGAGTCGGCGCTCTCGCTCAGCTTGGCGTTGATCTTCTCCGACACGAGCTCCCACAGCTTCTTCTTCTTGCAGACGGGCTGGTCGAAGAGCTGGTCCATCTCCAGACGGATGTGGACCAGGTGCCACGTGGCCTGCAGGGTCCACACGAACTCTGATCGTGGGGATAATAAAGAAGATTGAATTTGCTTTATGTCAAGGGAAGAAAATTTGAACTTTACTTGAAACTTACCTGAATAGTTGATATTGTAAAGCTATTGCCAGAACATTTACAAAACTAAAGTTCTTAGTAAGTCTGACATATTATTTTGTTTTTGTTTTGTTATTTGACAATTAGTATAACGTCTAAAACAGAAAAAGCAATCATTGGTACAACATGTATGCAAAATACATGTGAACAGTTATTTTCTTGGGAATTATCACATTAGCGGTTAATTTCTCCATTATATGACTATATAATAACACACCAAACATCCCACAGATACAGTGACTGCAATCAGCTCATTAAGGAGTAGATGAAAGCTACAAACCTGCTTTTGTTTTGTCAGTCTCAAGATTCTGACCCATATTAGATACCTTTCCCTCCACCTCAAGACCATCTGTAACAATGCTGTCGATTATCTCCATGTTATTCAGTACGAGTTCTACCATCAAAGTTGTTTGTTTTGACTCACTAAATCTATCGGAGAGTTTAACAACCTGTGTAGGGCAGCGATAGCTCTGTCGCATTGACCAAAGCGATGAATATAACAACCTATATAATAAGTTATGGTCCATGTAGTTCTTTTAGAGTATCGCTGGCGTTTGATTTAATGAATTCAGCCGTTTAACTAAACTACAAGTCTATGTACACGTCAAGTTTCTCGCCGTACTATACCGTTATCTTTGAAGGGACATGTAGTTCTTTCAGTCCAGCGATCGCACGGCACTACATGACCCGGGCGTTTCTTTTGGACTACAACAACCATGATGTTTATTTAACTAACCCATCCCCCATCACTCGCTCCCTCCCCTGGTCGGTTCTCTGTTTAGTTGCCTGGCTAAAGATGGCGTTAGCGGCTAGCCAAGACGATTGCATTTTGTTTCATACAATTTATTCCGCCACATGTATAATAACATTGGTCAAATAGATCTTAACGACTTATTCCGAAGTGCAAAAAATGTAATCCGTTTAGCAAACGCACCTACAATATGCAGAATAACGCGTGCCTGACCTTGTCACCATTTAGGCCTGTTTTTTTAGGAAGTCCACCGAAGCCACCGGGACTCCATCTCCCGTCGGCCCCAGCGAGGGCCCTGTCAGGTGACACCATTTCCTCTTTCGTGCTGGTATATGTAGTTTTTTTCTTGTATCGGAACCACGCTTTATAAATAAGGGAATTCAAATGGAACTTATTCGGTTTTAAATAGTTTTATTAATGGTCTTGGCCCTTCTAAATTTAAGTCCTAATGATCTTCTGTGGTGTTTGTCTTCGTAGTGTGAAGAAAAAATAAACAATAATCCAGATCCCAGCAAGGACGTGGGATCATGGCAGCGTTACCAGTCCAGGGTAGCTGCAAACCGGCCCGAGGGTCGGCTTCGCACCGGGGCGCTTCTTCGACATCGCCAGAGTCATCCCTGACCTGGTGTTTGTCTCACCTCTCAAAACCCGTTCCGAAACCTACAGAGGATCCCGGGATCTGCGGCACGGAAGACGGCGGCGGTAGAAAAGATTCGGAAAGCAAGCGGAACAAAGCTGCTCAGTGGCGAGCCCTGGTGGCCATCCGGACGCATCACATCAAGGGGGGCACCAGCGGTATCTCCCGATTTAGAACTCAGGGTGGGCTCGGCCCTCTGTTGAAAGTTCTCAAGGACCCCGAGTGCTCCAGAAAGACTTTAGACCTGGCTCTCAGTATACTGGGTAACTGCTGCACAGAGTACGCGACAAGGGCACAGGTGAGAGAGAGGACAGGTGTGGTTCAAAGTGAAGTTCAATGCTGCTGTAGGTTTGAGGCATTATGGTAAATATCATTTCATCCCTTCTTTGCAGGTTCGTAAGCTTGAAGGAGTCGTCATTGTGGGTAAGTAGGAATAAATAAGACATCAACATGTTGAATTCGCTCTGTAACTTATGTTTCTTACCAAATACCAATGAACATTCAATATGAAATTTGGAACATACCCGACCAGCTGTGTGATCTTTCCTGATCAACGTGAAAGCATTGCTAAGCAACAGCTGTGTGAAAGGACTTCTTGTTCTGGCCAAACTGAAGCTTAACCCGTCCCTTGTTCTCGACCATCTCAGTGGACATCTTGAAGAGGAACGTCACCACGGACACGGTGCAGAACCGGGCTGCGCGAGCCCTGGGGAACCTGGCCATGGACCCCCAGAACTCGGCCCTCATCCACTCCTCTGGTGTGTGTGTGTGTGTGTGTGTGTGTGTGTGTGTGTGTGTGTGTGTGTGTGTGTGTGTGTGTGTGTGTGTGTGTGTGTGTGTGTGATGACTTCATTGGGGAATTCAGAGGGAAATAAGTATAGAATTTCACTTTTAATTCCATCTTACAATGTGAACTCATACTTCCGACACTCTCTTTCGCTTTGGTTTTGTATCCTTTCGACAGATGCAGATGCACTGTGTTTGTTTATATCGGATGGGAGAACGTATCGCGTCTACTGTGTAATCGATGATTTAATCGTAGCAGAAAATAATTCGGACCCAAATCAATACTTAAAAAAGTCGTTGCTTATACGTCGTGACGGGTCGTTACTCAGCCCCCCGGCACTCACAGCGGCGCCCTCCCTGTTCCAGGCGGCGTCCCCCTCCTCCTCCTCTGCCTCTCCCTGTTCTCCTCCTCTTCCTCCCCCAGTGGGGCTCCGCCCCCCCCCTCGGGCCCCCAGCTGGAGTGCGCCCAGTCGGCGGCGCGCGCCCTCCTCTACCTGGCCGACACCCACGCCAACCGCCTCTCCCTGCTGGCCCAGTGCGCGCTCTCCTCCCTGGCGCCCCTGCTGGCCGCCGAGCTCCCGCTGGCGCTCCGCCGCGCCGCCCTGCGCACCGTCCACGAGCTGACGCGCGGCTGCGGCGTGGAGTGCGCCCGCGAGGTGTCGCGCTCCGGCGTCCTGGCCCCGCTGGGCGCCATGGCGACGGGCGCGGCGGCGGCGGCGGCGGAGGGCGGCGGCGGCGGCGACGAGCCGCCGGAGGAGCTGGCGCTCAAGGCGCTGGCCAACCTGTGCTCGCAGGGCTGCCTGCGCCCCCTGGTGGGCTCGCTGGACGTCATCGGCCGCTTCTCGGCAGAGGCGCGCCGCGAGCCGCTCAGGGCGCCCGTGTTCCTCAAGGCGCTGTGCCTCTGCTGCAAGGAGGCGGTGAACCGCGCCAAGGTGAAGGCGTGCGGCGGGCTGGAGACGCTGGTGGGCTTCCTGGGGACGCACCGCGGCCACCCGCTGGCCCGCATGGCCATCGTGGCGTGCGTGGACTTTGTGTACGACGAGGCGGCGCTGGAGCAGCTGCAGGAGCTGGGTCTGGTGCCGCTGCTGGTGGGCCGGCTGGACGCCCTCGCCCGCCAGGAGGAGGAGCAGCAGCAGGAGGAGGTGGAGGAGGCGGAGCCGGTGGCGGACCGGGCGGAGGCGGGCCTGACCGCCGGGATGTCCCCCTCGGAGATGCTGTCCTCCTCCTGCTTCGAGTCCTTCGACTTCCCGTCCCTCGACGGCCGCAGGGAGGAGGCCCGCGACCAGGGCCCGGGCTCGTCCAGCTTCCTGAGCCTCAGGTTGGTAACCCCCAGGGGCTCGAGGCACCTCAAACACAAGACGTAGTGGAGGAAGGACCGCCTGGAAGGCTGTGATGGAGCTACAAACACAAAAACAGCAGATCAACTTTGATGTTGATAATAATGATAAAACATTCGATTTTATCGATTTTTTTTTTTTACATTTATTTAAAGCGCTTTTGTAAATACTCAAACTCTAGTGTATCACTGTCAATCATTAGGATAAGGTGGAAATGGTTTCCATGGCGTTGTCTGAACGTGTTTGAGCGCCTCTCTTCCTGGTTTCTGCTTCGCAGGTCATGGCTGCTCTCCGAGGGCCTGATCTCCTCCGAGGGAGATCTGGTCGACGCCCCGGGTGCGGCCGAAGGGGACTGGAGCGGTCTTCATCTCCCTTCCTCCTCCTCCTCCTCCTCCTCCTCCCCTCAAACCCCTCTCCCCGCCCTGCCCTCCGCTTCCCCCACCGCTCCTAAAAGCTCCTCCCTCTCACCTCCCTCCTCCCTCTCCTCCCTCTCCCCGCCCTCTTCCTCCTCCTCTTCCTCTTCCTGTCCCCCGCCCTCCTCCGCTTCCTCTTCCTGTCGCGCCCCCGCCTCGGCCCAGCAGCCCGAAGTCTCCCCCCTGGGGGAAGCCCCCGCGCCTCCCTCGACCCCCTCCCCCTCCCCCCCCCCGCCCCTCCCCCCCAGACGCCCGTCTCCCCCTCCAAGTTCTCCCCGCAGCGCAAGCGTCCCCGCGTCCACCCGCCGCCCCGCCCCTCCCCCCTCGGCCCCGACGCCCCTCCCTCTCCGTCCCCCCCCACCCCCACCCCCACCCCCACCACCCCCACCCCCACCCCGCAGCGCCACCACCCCCCCCACGGCCGCCACCCCTACCACCCGGAGCCCTGGGCGCCCGAGTCCCCCGTGCTGCTGCTGCTGTCGCGCTTCTCCCACGCCTCGGACCCCAGCGCGGCGCTCGTGACGCCGACGGCGCTGCGCGGCCTGCTGCGCTACGTCAGCCGCCACCGCGACCCCAGCAGCCGCTGCTTCCGCATGCTCTGCCGCCTCAGCTGCAACCCCAACTGCCTGCACGCCCTGGTGCGCACCGGGGCGCCCGCCCTCATACGGCACCACCTGTGTCGACCGGCGGAGAGAGGTGGAGGAGGAGGAGGTGGAGGAGGAGGTGCTGGAGGAGGTGGTGGAGGAGGTGGTGGAAACAGGCAGACGGGCAGAGTGAGGGCCAAGGTGAAGCAGCTAGGTAAGCTGGGTTCCACGTTAGCACGTTAGCACGTTAGCCTGGCTAATGCCTCGTTGGTGTTGTTGCGCTTGCGTCGGATTAGCTTCCCATTGCTTGGTTAGATTGAAGGCGAGCCACCTTCCAAGCCATTGCTCGAGGTAGTGCTAGCCATAGCTCTCGGTGTGGCTAGTCATTGCTAGCCATCTCTTACCGAGAGCCTTGAGACTCTCAGTAAAGACTGTTGACGACTTTGAGCACGATTCTAGACCCCTACCTGCTTCCAAATGACATGCGTCTGTAGTAACTGCTGGTTGATGTGCGTAAAAGCATTTGCTAAACACTAAATGGTAGATTGCAATAGGATTCATAAGTGTAATTTATTATTGTTAGTAGTATATTGGGAGATTATTACTATTTGTACCTGCAAGTATCACCACACCACATGTTAGCAAATGCTAGTCATGTTAGCATACGCTAGTCATGTTAACATATACTGGTCATTTTAGCATCCCCTTCTTGGCTACACCATGTCTGCTGGGTGTTGTTGTTCACTTTGGGGTCTCTCTCTGTGTCTCCGCGGTGCAGGGCTGGCCCTGCTCAACAACATGCGGGTCCAGAGTGAGTCTGCGTTCGGCTCGGGGGTGCTGGCCCACGCCATGCTGTCCGGCTCGGAGCCCGACAAGATGAACGTCGCGCTGTCCCTACCGCTCATCAACAGGTGGGTGGGAGGCCGCCGACGACGTCGATCATGTTAGCATTTGCTGGTCACGTTAGCATATGCTAGCAATGTTAGCATACACTGGTCATGTTAGCACATGCTAATAATGTTAGCACCACGAACGATTATTAGAATCACGTATTTGTCATTGCCTCTTATTTAATTTGATTTGATTCTTAGATCTGTACTTTCTCTATTTTATTTTTCTGTGCTTTTACAGTTGGCACACAGCTGTTTCCATTTCCTATGTGCCAACATTGCAGAAAACCAATCTTTTGAGCTCAACGTTCAGCTCTTGTTTTGTATTGACTTCATACCGTCTCGCCTCCAGCAACAAGGCGCTCCTGCGGAAGCTGCTCCTGGACAGCGGCGGCCTGGCGCTGGCGCTGCAGCCGCTGGGCTGCCCCGCGGCCGACGGGGGGGGCGAGGAGGAGGAGGAGGAGGAGGAGGAGCACACGGCCGAGTGCGGCCTGCTCCTCCCCAAAGGCTTCAGCTCCTCGCCGCCCGTCGGCGGCGCCCAGCTCCACGCGCTCTACCTCTCGCTCCTGATTGGCTGCCTGTCCGGCCTGCTGGGCGGCGGCCGAGCCGACGCGGGCGGGAAGCCCCCTCTTCCGACTCGCTCCGGAACGTTCCCGGATCGGATCCCCGGGAACGCCGAAGACACGCCCCCTCCTCCGCCGAAGAAGCCCCGCCTGGACTGCCTGTGTCCGTACCGCGACGCGACCTTTGACCTCCTCTTGGAGCTGGACGACGGCACCAGGCTCCCGGCCAATCGGGAGGCGGTGTCGGCGGGCTCGGAGTACTTCCGGGCCCTGCTGGGGGGCGGGTTCGAGGAGGCGGCGGCGGGCGGCGCCGGCAGAGCCATCGCCATCCGGGACGTGAGCGGCGGCACGCTGCTGACGGTGCTGCACCACCTGCACGGCTGCCGGGTCCCCGCCCCCGCCCAGGAGGAGGGGGGGGGCGCGGTGCCAGGTGTTGGGGGCCCTGGCCCGGGAGAGACTGGGCCTGGTCCCGGGGACGGACGCGGCGGAGACCCCGGACTTCCAGGACTCCCCGCTGGGCGAGGCGATGGTGGGCGCCTGCCGCTTCCTGGTGCCGGAGCTGCGGCGGGAGGCGGAGGAGCTCTGCGTGGAGGCGCTCCTGGCGCACGCCGCGGCCCCGCCCCCCCTCAGGGACCCCGGGCGGCCCCTCGGGGAGACCACCGACGAGGGCCTTGCTCGCCGCGCCTCGGGCCTGGAGCTCAGCGGAGGAGCGGAGAGCACGCAAGAACCGAAGCGCCCGCGCCCGCGCCCGCGCTCCGCGTCCGGCTCCAAACCGAGCGGCTCGGACAAGACCCGGCCGGGACCCAAGCACGCCCGGCGCTCGCTGAGGCCGGCCCCCCCGGACCCCTCGGCCCCGTCGTGGCCGCCGGCCGGCAGCGAAGGCCGCGCCCTGTGGGCCCTCCTCCCGCAGGCGTACCGCTTCGCCCAGCGCTACAGCTACCCCGCGCTGGGCCGGGCCTGCCTCTCAGTGCTCCTGGGGGGGCCGAGGGGTCCCAGGGCCCAGCCCCGCCCCGCCACCGGCTCCTCCTCCTCCTCCTCCTCCTCCTCTTCTTCTTCTTCCTCTTCCTCCTCTTCCTCCTCCTCTTCATCCCTGGGCCCGGGAGACTGCCTGGGGAGGCTGGCCCTTGAGGCGGACTGCCCCGGGACCCTGAAGCAGGACTTGCTGGACCTGGTGACGTTGGCGCTGAGCTAAAGGGGGATGGGGGAGGGGGGATGGGGGAGGGGGGGTGCGGGGGGGGAGTGCATGAGTTGGGGGGGGGGGGGGGGGGGGGGGGGGGGGTCTCATCACCGGAGAGAGGTTTGTGTCAAAGGAGGAGTTTACGGTGTTGCTTTTGGGATAAAGTGTCACGAATAATTTCACAAGACAAAGTCGCTCACGCTGAACATTTAAAGATGCAATGAATTTACGGCCTCGTCGTTTTTGCTTTTTTATAATTTTGAAATTGTGTTTTTGTTTTAGAGTTTATGAGAATCTACGAAGGCTGCCCTGACCTCACCCCTACGAGGTGATACACACTGATTTGTTAATTTGCCATTGCTTGTGCCATTAACATCTGTGTTGTATATTTTTTGTATATTATTATTTGTATATTATTTAAAAAACCGAATGAATGTTTTCCAGTTATTCGAAGAGAAGAGATTGTCGGGGTCGCTCTAGTTGCCTTTTTTGTTTATTTTTGTAAATAGAGATAAAGCCGAATATATAGATATGCAGTACACGTACCCGTCAGATGTATGGCACCTAATAAATATGGTCTAAACTCGCCTCGCTCTCTCTCGCTGCTTTTAATTTTGTCTTGATGGGAGGACGAAATATGGCAACCACTTCAACGACTCCTTCAAAGTAAAAGTCCCTAAAATAGCCTTTCATGTCCCAATTTAATATTGTGGATTGAGCTTAATTAGTATTTCCTACGGAAAAAGATTAGTGCCACATGTGATTTTTTTTAATCATTTATTTTTCTGACTTTAATTTCAGAATTCTGACTTCAAGGTGAATTTTTTTTTTTTTTACAATACCTAAACCTCTTCCAAAATGTCCCATCTGCAGCAACACTTTCTTTAAATGTTACTTTATTTCATATTCAATGTTCTCCAAAAAACAAATGGACTCCAAGTACAGATCACCATTCAGGACAGGAGAAGTCAATTCTCGATTGAGTCAGTTTGAACGGACGAAAGCGCAACACAAAAGAGTAATGTCTCGCTGCAGCCTGTAGGACATGGACATCCAACGTCCTAGTGCTGTCACGTGACGACAAGATGGCGGACGCGGTGAGACTCCTGTGTCCCTAGTCGAATAGTCAAATCTCCTATCCTTTACCTAACCTTTGTGGAAAACGTCATCGGGTCAAGGAGAGATGAAAATGTGCTTCCTTTCTAACATAGGAAAAGACAGCGCTGTTTAAAATGAATTCGACTCCACTTTTCAGTATTACTGACGTCTAGCGTTTCTATGGTGGAACTACAGTTTTCCGAAGTTGGTCTACAACAGGGGTTCTCAAAGTTTTGTTTTTTTCGATGACTCCAGTTTAACCAGTGAATGAGTCTCTGGTCTCTTGAAAAGAGACCAGATGAAAGCTTCTTCCTTCTCACTGAAAGCTTCTTCCTTCTCACTCTCACACACACAAACACACTCACTCGCGCACACAGTAAGGTGAATTGAATGAAAACTTTTCGTTTTGAAGTTTGAATCTAAATCAGTCAAATCAGACCCATCCCATTAATTAAAATGAGGGAGGTCATTTAAGATCAAACACAGAGCTGTAATAGCCTCTCACTGTTACCAAGAAGACCACAGGGTGCCGAACCGGCATTGAGTTTTACTAATTAGCTCACATGCCCAAGCTCGCCTGCCAGGTGGTTTTCTTAATTAGTTAATTGGTTGCTTCTGGTGCGTTTCACTTAAAAGGGAACTGGACAGTACATTTATTTGTACTGTTTTGCTGAGGTCTGTTGTGACTTATTTAACATCTCTTCCAGTTTCACAGGTTAAAGTCTTTTTGAAGTAAAGAGGAGCATCTCATCTGAACCTGATGTGAGTAGAATGTGTGGCAAAGCACAACTGACGTGACTTGTATGTTGAATATAAATCACTGATAATGTGTGAAGGAAATGGTTTAACTCATTTGAAATTTGGACCATGAGTAAACTGTTCCTTCCTTCAAAGGTCTATCATGGATGTTTAACTGCTGTTCTGTGAGTATCCCAACTTATCCTTGAAGCATAACTGCAAACTGTAAGTCATTAATTTCTCATTACTCTTGGGCACATTGCTGTATTTTGGCTTCCTGGTGAGTTAACCTGTTACCTGAAGGTTGATCTGAGTATTAAGGATGTTTTATTGGTTCATGGGTTACTTAGGTGTTTGGTTTATGTTGGTTTTAATGATTTGTTAAAATGGTTACAGGCTCCAAGTTATTGTTGTAAGCTGGAGTAATGGGTTGGGTTCTGATGTCTTCAGTCTTTCATTCTACTCTGCTCTGCATCTTCATCCAATGAGTGTTTCTTTACTGATGAGGCTGTGGTCTGAGTGAGCAGAGGTACATACTGGGATACAGAGCTGTCTGAAGTCTACAGGTCTGTAGACACGCCCCCTCAGGGGAAACCAAGTGTTTGAGAAACTGTGGTGACGTCAGTTACATGGACTGGAATGTTCTTAAAGATGGAGACAGGGATTCAGAAAGAGAAACACCAGGGGGAGATGAGGGGGCTCCTCATCTCAACGACTAAAACACAACTTCAGTCTGACACAGAGAATCATGGAACACATTCAACAGTCCCCTCCAGGCATCGTGACTCCTCGAACAGTTTCATTTCCAAGAAGGTCTTATTTGGGGCCATCCCCATATGGATCCTGCTCCTCAAGAGCCACCCCCCTCCACTGGGTGGTCTTCTGAACAGATGACCTCCTTCCTGTCCTCAGGCTGACTAAAGCTGCATCGTTTGCATCTGTGAAGGCCCCTCTTTCAGGAAACCACTGGACTACAAAGACATGACTTCAGAGATGTTGAATCAACCTAGGACACATTTTGAAGACGCCAAGCATAATTCATCACCAATGTGGGACGCCACTGAAGAATGTTGTACATAATTTACGTCTCTTGAGACATTGGTTGTTCTGTTATGGGTGCCCTGACCCTGCATGATTGTTTGGCCTTTCATGGCTCAGTGGTGTGTGTTTGGGTTTGACATGAGATGGAAGTGTGTGTGTGTGTGTGTGTGTGTCACACCTGGCATGGGGTTCTACGTGCCTGTCCTGGGTTCTATGTGTGTGTCCGGCTTGCTTTGACAGTGATAATGTTCATACGGGGGTCTGTGTGATTGGCTTGGGATATTGGAATGGTTAACTAAATCATACCTGATGGACGGCCACACGTTTACCTAAGGGCCTCCAGTAGACATGAAGAGCCCTGAGCGATGCTCCGGAGCGAGATCCAACACACTCGGCAGGAAGGAGAGTGTCCAACTCAAGTGTCAAAGGATGCAAGCGGCGTGTTCAGATCAGTGACTTCAAACTAGGACCACACCAATCAGGATCAATGGAGGATGGACACCAAAAGGAATTCCACAAGTCTGACGTTGGAAAGGGACCTAAATGGATATTCAAGATGACCTTCAGACCTGAAATGAGACGGCTCCTCCTACCTGGCTGGATTGATGGAGAGCCCTGTGGATCTTGTCTTGCTCTCAGTTGTACGTCTTCTCAGGCTGAACTGTATTTGTTTCGGACAGGACCAGCTGAACGATTGGTTCCCTTAAATGAGAACCAATCCGGGAACTCCAGCTAGTGCGCTCTTCGAGCTGAAGTTGTGCTCTTCAGCTGAGGAGGTAAGGAAACCTTCACTGGGGCTTCAAGGTGTAAAGAGGAGAATGTTTCAAGTGTTCCATGGTAATCTGATGAAGACCATTGTTGTGTTCCACTGGCTGAGAGGAAGAACCCACACATCTTCCTCTTGGCCTTTCTCCTCTGAGAATCCTGGCGCCATCTTGAAGGATATTCCAGCTCATGTAACTGATGTCACAACAGATTCTCAAACACTTGGTTTCTCCTGAGGGGCATGTCTATGGAACTGAAGACTTCAGACAGCACTGTATCCCAGCATGCATCTCTGCTCACTCAGACCACACCCCCATGAGTAGGATGCAACACTCTAGTGATGGAGATGTAGAGTTTTATAAGTAACGAGGGAGCAGACTAAGGTGATTAGAATGGAATGTCAAGTCTGTAAATCTTTAAACCATGAAGATGGTTGGATAGTTCAGGAATATGGCTTATTTTTATTATGGGCAGTCCTTTCACTCAGATGCCCACTTCTCACTGGAGCTGTACATGTGTTGGCTGGCTGGCATGATTTGCTGTTGGTGATGAGGCGGTCAGGGTGACGTTGCAGTGCTATGGTCGGCTCTCTGTGAGGTTAACGTTTAGATTTGCTGTATGGTTTGTACCCTGAATAATCTAGATAATTGTAAAATGTAGACAGTTTTGTATTGAATGATTCCAGGATTTTAGGTTTAAAGTTGTTGGTAGACGTACATGGTAGTTTGGTTCTTTGTATGGTTTTGAGTGATATAACTTATACACACTGGGTGCATAATAATGTAAAGGTACACTGAATAGTATTAATGACCAACAGCAACAAACGGATCTCCTCAAGGTAAGTCTGTTGGCTGTATTTTAATGAAGACCATCGCTGGACTTCAGGATCTTCCTCCGTTCAGCTCAAGGTGAGGCGCTGGTTATGTTTTTTCTTTGGTTGGTTCCGGCCGGAATGTTCGGATTCCAGTCGGACGGTTTGTGCTTCCCGCCGTGGAAGCTTCTGAGTGCGATCACTTGATTTACCGTATTTTCCGCACTATAAGGCGCACCGGAGTATAAACCGCAGCAGCTAAATTGAATGATGTTTACATGTATAAGCCACACTGGAGCCCGCCGCTTAAAAATCCATAGATTTAGGAGGTCCCCTAGTGGACGTTAGCTATAAAATTCAAAAATTAGCCGCACGTTTATATAAGCAAAATGGGGAAAAAAGGCGCGGCTTATAGTCCGAAAATTACGGTAGTCCTAATGGTTAGCGTAGAATGTTGTAGTCTTGACAACCAGTTAGTTGGACGGGAGTCCCCTGAGGGAATCTGGTGGAACGTTCTGGATTCTATTTGCGTAACCTCGAGCCGTTGCCAACGGAAACTATTTTTCAGTCGGTTTCCATTGGGAATTGTTGCCCCTATTTTAAACAACTAAAGTTTGATATTAAATACATACTGACACGTACGTCATACAATATGTTGATCATTTCCGATGGTTGCGCCGCACTCTTAACCACGATGACGTTGCGGGACTCTCACTGCGTACAAAACAGCGTTCTACTTGCGGGCCCATTTTTGACATCAAGGAAGACTTAAAATCATTTCAAGATGGAAGATAATTTGACATTTCTTCAACGGAACCCAGCACCTGAATATGGCTGAGTATATTAAATTTAATATTGATACTGCTTAGTGTTCTTTGTTACTTCAGCTTTTGTACGTTCTAAATATCTGCCGTCATTCATTGCCACAGAAGTTAAACCCTACCCAATGGAATGACGTTAAACAACGACTTTGATGCAGAGTTAACGACTGGATAATATAAAAGCTAAAATAATGGCTGTCATTCCCACATGTTATAGTAGAAGATACTCTAGAACTGTACATGGTTAAAAAGGTATCATGTAGTTTGTCCCAAGGTGTCTGCCTCCTCACCCAGAGCCAGACCTCCACCTCCTCACCCAGAGCCAGACCTCCACCTCCTGTCAGAAGTCCTCCAGAACAGGTCAGTGCTCTGTGTGAGTAGAGTCTTCTCAGGTCAGTTTCAATGCATGGCCTGAACCACTTCTTTAATCTTGTGGACTGCTCTGTCTTCATTCCCAAAAACGGGATGCTCATGTCTGGTCTCAAGTCTTTTCTGGCCTTAAGTTATAAAATAATAGTTCAATTAATTGTGTAACTTGGTTTCGGTTGAGTCAAATAAGTTTATTGTTGGGCAAATGCTGATATAAACCTTCTGCTGTAGCTGAAAGGCGAGGCTGAGAGGCTGGGGTCCGGAGGCTTGTGGTGCCAGGGTGGACCGGAGACTGAGGCTGGAGACCAGGGGCCTGCAGCACCGGACCAGAGGGTAACCATCACCAAGCTCATCTGAAACACTAAAATCCACGGTAGTTTAGGTCTGGTTTTGATCACCTTATGACTTTATATCTGTGCCAAGCTGTGATTTTAGTTAATTCATACGGGGGTTATGCAAGAGTCATATGAGCCATTAATGTTACTAGTGCTCCTACGACCGTAGTGGATGAATTGCTGAACGCGACAAACTGCAGACGTTGTCTAATTTAAGTGTTTAAATTTGTCTTCCATTTTACAAGTGAACCTCAGATGCAGGAGGTGGGGTGTATTGCGTCCCCAGGTGATTTACTGCTGAGACCAACTGTGTTTGTAACCAGACCAGGAATCCATGGCTGAAGGCGCTGATGGAGGAGCTGTGCTGAAGGCCCTGGGCTGGTGGAGGAGCTGGTGGAGGGCCTGCCTGGGGAATGACGTGTATCGTGGGTTAGATGGAGCCTGACTCTGAAGTGATCATCACACTCACTGCCACTTCTAATAATAATATAATACATTTAATTTAGAGGCGCCTTTCAAGACACCCAAGGTCACCTTACAGAGCATATAGTCATCATAAATCGTTAAAAAAAAAAAATACAAATTGTGGAAACATAATAAATAAAAAAAATAAAATAATAAAATAAAAAAGAATACTAGTAGAATACTGCTACCACAAACTACCGGCGTTTGTACCCTATATACCAGACGACATCTGTTTTACCACATGTTGAAGCAAGACTTCCGCTGTTTGTTCCAGACCAGGACTCTGTCTGAGGAGAGCTGCTGGAGGAGCTGAGACGCTGGAGGACGACTAGGAATCGACCAACAAGGATTCCTTGTAAGTTTGTATTTACTTACATGGTTGACTTAAAGGGCAAAATACAGCTGTTACTTTGACATGCGTTAACCAACTACCGCTGTGTTTTCTTACTAGAACGTGTTTCTGGAGCGGAGGCAAGCTGGTAGGGGAGCCGTGAATCTGGAGGATGACCATCACTCTACCAACAAGGGTTGTAAGTTTGTATTAACCAAACAAAGTGGAAATAAAGGGCTTAAAAATAAGACAAACTACACGTTTGTTACCAGACTTTAGGGCCAGACTCACGCTGTTTGTTCCAGACCAGGACACTGGCTGAGGAGAGCTGATGGAGGAGCCAAGACTCGAGCCAAGAGGACGACATCACTCCACCAACCAGGATCCTCGTAAGTTTGCCTAAAATAAACAGAGTGGACTTGTTGTAACGCAGGATTAGTTTGTCCAGTACAAGTTACAGCATACTATTGTGGTTGTTTACCAGACAAACTACAGCTGCTACTTTGTTACGCACCATTAGAGCCCAACTACTCCTGTGTTTGTTACCTTGCATTAGAGTCAAACTACTACTGTGTTTGTTACCTGATATTAGAGCCCAACTACTACTGCGTTTGTTACCTTTTCATTAGAGACAAACCACTGCTGTGTTTGTTACCTTACATTAGAGACAAATTAAGTTTGTAACCAGACCAGGAATCTGGAGGACTGATGGAGAAGCCGGACATCTGGAAGGCAAATCCTGAGGACCAACAGGACTCTACCATCAAGGATTCCTCATAAATTTGCATTATCTGGACATAGTGGACCAGGTAGGGGGTTGGGGGTTAAACTCTCAAACCAATGGTGCCGGGTTGAAGTCCTCAGAATACAGTGATGCGTCCTTGAGCAAGGCGCCCTAAAGCCTGCCTGCTCCTTAATAACTTATCTTTGGTTCAGATAATGTTGCATCTTTTGAATATTGAACCTAATCAATGTCCTTGTTTGGTCCGGGCAGACACACCTGAGCTGAACCTCACCTGATCCTGATATCCTGCTGGTCCCGTCTCCTCAGTTCATCTGAGCCTCGTCCTCCAGAAGACCTGCTGAGCTCAGCAGTCTGAGGCTGATGGATCAATGACCTCCAGTGGGAGTGATCTTCTTGATCCCACATGTAACCGTGTGCTTCCACACGCCTTTCCCTCATGTCTGTCACTAACCTCACTACTTCACTACTTTCTACTGCTTCCTCTTTTCTTCCTTCTCTGTGGTTCGAACCTTTACACAGAAGGCGCGTCTTCCTGCCCTCAGAGGGTTCAGCGTTAGGGTTGAGAGTCAGGGTTTAGAGTCAGGGACAGAGCTGGTCAGGGAGGACTGCTTTTACACAAACCTCTTCACTTGCTTTCGGAATGGTGGTGACATTTTGAAAAGATTCATTTGGGAAAATGTTTTCCTCTGCTTTCCTTTACAAAATTGTATTAAACTTCTGTCAAGTGTTTTTGTTTATATATTAAAATCCCACATTGACTTCTACATGTTTGGTGCGGTTCATTTAATTGTCCTTTAACTTGGTTAATGTCAAGCTAAAGTCCTGCAATACATTTAATTTACATGATTGTTATTCAGCAATGTTCACATAATCGATTTTGTAAAAACATGAAACCTCCATATTACTACTAAATTCAAGCCTATTCATGTGTTTAACAATGTACATACTGCCCCGCAGGCCATTCTCTGCTACTACACACGTTCAATCCACCAACCCGTCTCACATCAATGTACTATAGCTAACGACGTCTGAGCTAAATATTAACCACCTGGAACTTGGTTTCCTGGAGCTCGGAGGACTGCAGGACGCGTGTTTACCTGGTCGATTAGGCCCTGAACGCAGACCCTGAACCCAGACATCCTAAACACAGACCCTGTGTTTAATTAGCCCCGAATATAGTTTTTGGGTTAAAAAAATAAATAAAAGTAAAAATATTTATAAGTACTAGTCTAGAAAGTCCTTCTGGCAAGAGAATAAACAGTTTAAAAACATAACCTTTTTACCAACTAAAGTGAATTAACCTATTTTATCCCCAGTCAGATGTGTGTGTGTGTGTGTAAAGTCTGTCTCACTTGTATTAATTTTACTCTGAAATAACTTGAACGGTAATTTAGACATTTGGGGATAAGCAGCACGGCGAACAGAACACCGACGCGAAGCGGAGGTGTCTTGCTTCGCCCTGTAGGGGGTCATTTTCCCAATAATGACCGCCGACGTTCTAGTCATTATCCCGTTTATTACAAAGCTACTTGCCAGAACGAAAAAATAACTTCATACGGTGTGTCTTTTTACAATTACCATTCGTAGTTTTGATCAGCAGAGAAATAGTCCTCCAAAAACGTTGACGTCGCCTAGCAACCGAATACGTTTGGATTGATAAATTACAGGACTACTTTGCGGAGTGATACCAAAGACGTGAATCAGAGGCAAAAAATCCACTTTCCTTGACAGCGTCAAGGAAAATTCTCGAAAAATATTTCACCGCCGGAAGACCCATGCAAGTGAACAGAGCGTTCCACAGCATTGAGAAGAGCAGTGTTATAAAGATATACAGTACATACACATAGCTTTCAGATGTATGGCACCGAATAAATATGGTCTAAACTAACTCACTTCTCTCTCTCTCTCTCTCTCTCGCTGCTTCTGCTGGCATGATGCGACGACGAAATCATGGCGACCACTTGAATGACTACACTTGAAGTACAAGTCCCTAAAATAGTCAGAGGTGTCTCAATTTAATATTGTTGATTGAGCGTAATTAGTATTTTCTACCTAAAATGATTAGGGCCATATTTTTTTAAGTCCGATTTCTTACTTTAAAGTCAGAATAAAAAGAGTTCTGATTTTAAAATCAGCATTCTGAGATTAAACTCAGAATCCTGACTTTAATCTCAGAAATCTGACTTTAATCTCAGAATTTAAAAGATCTTTTTTTTTTGCACGGGCCCCCTTGAGTGTTTTCGGCCTTGAGAAGAAACCTTTGCTCCACTAATGCTGTCATACTTGCATTAAACAATCTTGTTATTTTCTATCTATAGCAGGTCTATCCCCCTCAAAAATGGGACTTTTGTTTTGTTGATCAGTGGCTGACCTGACCCTCCTTCTTGGCCTGAATGAGCCGCGGCGGCGAACACCCGGCGGGCGGCCACGGCAGTGGGAGACAGCGCCATCTGGTGGAGCAGTCAGGTAAAGCACGTAACGACAACATGGTATTTACGCATGACAATAAACAAACAGAATTTATAGGCCTAAATGTATATTGGGTTGAGTGTTAAACCACATGTTACCACACCATATATGTTTAGACTAATAACTTTTGGTTAATGTCTGTCATTCTGTGTCACATAATCCATGCATAGACTAAACACATTTAATCTATACACTATAAGTAATTGTGAGATAGGGATGTATAGCCTGATGTTGTCCAATTCCAAGGGAAAGAGAGGTCGAAAAGGTCAGGCCTATAGTCCGGCCTATACTACTACATATCCACAGCAATACGAAAAAAAACATGAAAGTAACAAGTAAACATTTAGAAATCAGACAAATCAAACCTTTGCCTGGCTCCAATTCTCTTGATCCCTCCTGTGCGTCTTTGTTAAATCCTTAGTTTGATTAACTTCTCTCTCTCTCTCTCTCTCTCTCTCTCTCTCTCTCTCTCTCTCTCTCGCTGCTTCTGGTGTCATGATGCGACGACGAAACCATGGCGACCACTTGAATGACTACACTTGAAGTACAAGTCCCTAAAATAGTCAGAGGTGTCTCAATTTAATATTGTTGATTGAGCGTAATTAGTATTTTCTACCTAAAATGATTAGGGCCATATTTTTTTAAGTCCGATTTCTTACTTTAAAGTCAGAATAAAAAGAGTTCTGACTTTAAAATCAGCATTCTGAGATTAAACTCAGAATCCTGACTTTAATCTCAGAAATCGGACTTTAATATCAGAATTTAAAAGATCTTTTTTTTTTTTTTGGAGTACTGACTTTAATCCCAGAACTCTGAAAAGAAAATAACAATTGCCCTTTATTCTCTTCCTTAATTTCCCATGTGTTCAGCAACACATGTTTAACAGCAATTCCCATTACATATTGAATTTACTCCGAAACCGCCCGAAACAAATGGACTCAAAGTACAGATCACCATTCAGGAGAAGTTTATTCTCAAATTGATCCCGGAGTCAGCATGAACGGACGAAAGCGCTACACAAATAGGAGTTGTGTAGCGTGAGGAGACTGGAGGGAATGAACGCACACAGGAGCGCTGGATGTGGTCCTAGTGGTGGGGGCTTTCGTATCCGTCCGGGAGAGCGTTGGTGTGGGGGTTGTGGAACAGGGAGTGGTTTCCGTCCCCCCAGGGGAATCTCTGGAGGAACAGTGTGGACGTGTTAGCTCATCGTTAGCATCCAATAGAAAGGCTGTGCATTAAAGCGCGTTTCTTCAGATGTTTGAGTAGGGGTGGGGCAAAATATCGACTTCAACGGACGTTAAACCAAAGACGAGTAACTGAAAAACTCCGTTTGGCCTTGAATAAAGACCGAAATACAGTGCTTTACCTTTTCCGAGTAATTTTGTATTCATCGTTAGACATATATTCTCAATGTATCGTTATGGTTTTGTCTGACAATATTTGGATGAAAGCAGAATAGCTTCATCGCGATATTATCTGTATCATGTATCGTGAGGTATCCTGTGATTCGCACCCCTACGTTAAAGGTGTACAGTGAGCCGTCACAGCCCATTAGTCCACACCACTGACCTTGGTTCTCAGCTGGAGGTGGGCATAGGGCACAAACTCTGGCGCGTCGTGCGAGTGGGCGTGCATCTTCAGGTACGCGTTGGCCATACAGACGGCGACGCCAGGCATCGCCACCACAAAGCTGAGGATCTTCCACGTCCTCGCTGTTGGAGGCCAGAAGCACACTGATGGTGAATATTATACTTTTTTTCAAACTTTTTTTTTTTTTCAAACTTCAGGTTTGTAATGTATAATGGGCTTCACACAAAAGTCACGTTACAGACACTAGTTAATAGCTGCCATTTCGGGACCATTCATTAAGGAGTCATTGCATTGATTTTTTTGCACGGGCCCCCTTGAGTGTTTTCGGCCTTGAGAAGAAACCTTTGCTCCACTAATGCTGTCATACTTGCATTAAACAATCTTTTTTATTTTCTATCTATAGCAGGTCTATCCCCCTCAAAAATGGGACTTTTGTTTTGTTGATCAGTGGCTGACCTGACCCTCCTTCTTGGCCTGAATGAGCCGCGGCGGCGAACACCCGGCGGGCGGCCACGGCAGTGGGAGACAGCGCCATCTGGTGGAGCAGTCAGGTAAAGCACGTAACGACAACATGGTATTTACGCATGACAATAAACAAACAGAATTTATAGGCCTAAATGTATATTGGGTTGAGTGTTAAACCACATGTTACCACACCATATATGTTTAGACTAATAACTTTTGGTTAATGTCTGTCATTCTGTGTCACATAATCCATGCATAGACTAAACACATTTAATCTATACACTATAAGTAATTGTGAGATAGGGATGTATAGCCTGATGTTGTCCAATTCCAAGGGAAAGAGAGGTCGAAAAGGTCAGGCCTATAGTCCGGCCTATACTACTACATATCCACAGCAATACGAAAAAAAACATGAAAGTAACAAGTAAACATTTAGAAATCAGACAAATCAAACCTTTGCCTGGCTCCAATTCTCTTGATCCCTCCTGTGCGTCTTTGTTAAATCCTTAGTTTGATTAACTTCTCTCTCTCTCTCTCTCTCTCTCTCTCTCTCTCTCTCTCTCTCTCTCTCTCTCTCGCTGCTTCTGGTGTCATGATGCGACGACGAAACCATGGCGACCACTTGAATGACTACACTTGAAGTACAAGTCCCTAAAATAGTCAGAGGTGTCTCAATTTAATATTGTTGATTGAGCGTAATTAGTATTTTCTACCTAAAATGATTAGGGACATATTTTTTTAAGTCCGATTTCTTACTTTAAAGTCAGAATAAAAAGAGTTCTGACTTTAAAATCAGCATTCTGAGATTAAACTCAGAATCCTGACTTTAATCTCAGAAATCGGACTTTAATATCAGAATTTAAAAGATCTTTTTTGTTTTTTTTGGAGTACTGACTTTAATCCCAGAACTCTGAAAAGAAAATAACAATTGCCCTTTATTCTCTTCCTTAATTTCCCATGTGTTCAGCAACACATGTTTAACAGCAATTCCCATTACATATTGAATTTACTCCGGAACCGCCCGAAACAAATGGACTCAAAGTACAGATCACCATTCAGGAGAAGTTTATTCTCAAATTGATCCCGGAGTCAGCATGAACGGACGAAAGCGCTACACAAATAGGAGTTGTGTAGCGTGAGGAGACTGGAGGGAATGAACGCACACAGGAGCGCTGGATGTGGTCCTAGTGGTGGGGGCTTTCGTATCCGTCCGGGAGAGCGTTGGTGTGGGGGTTGTGGAACAGGGAGTGGTTTCCGTCCCCCCAGGGGAATCTCTGGAGGAACAGTGTGGACGTGTTAGCTCATCGTTAGCATCCAATAGAAAGGCTGTGCATTAAAGCGCGTTTCTTCAGATGTTTGAGTAGGGGTGGGGCAATGTATCGACTTCAACGGACGTTAAACCAAAGACGAGTAACTGAAAAACTCAGTTTGGCCTTGAATAAAGACCGAAATACAGTGCTTTACCTTTTCCGAGTAATTTTGTATTCATCGTTAGACATATATTCTTAATGTATCGTTATGGTTTTGTCTGACAATATTTGGATGAAAGCAGAATAGCTTCATCGCGATATTATCTGTATCATGTATCGTGAGGTATCCTGTGATTCGCACCCCTACGTTAAAGGTGTACAGTGAGCCGTCACAGCCCATTAGTCCACACCACTGACCTTGGTTCTCAGCTGGAGGTGGGCATAGGGCACAAACTCTGGCGCGTCGTGCGAGTGGGCGTGCATCTTCAGGTACGCGTTGGCCATACAGACGGCGACGCCAGGCATCGCCACCACAAAGCTGAGGATCTTCCACGTCCTCGCTGTTGGAGGCCAGAAGCACACTGATGGTGAATATTATACTTTTTTTCAAACTTTATTTTTTTTTTCAAACTTCAGGTTTGTAATGTATAATGGGCTTCACACAAAAGTCACGTTACAGACACTAGTTAATAGCTGCCATTTCGGGACCATTCATTAAGGAGTCATTGCATTGATTTTTTTGCACGGGCCCCCTTGAGTGTTTTCGGCCTTGAGAAGAAACCTTTGCTCCACTAATGCTGTCATACTTGCATTAAACAATCTTGTTATTTTCTATCTATAGCAGGTCTATCCCCCTCAAAAATGGGACTTTTGTTTTGTTGATCAGTGGCTGACCTGACCCTCCTTCTTGGCCTGAATGAGCCGCGGCGGCGAACACCCGGCGGGCGGCCACGGCAGTGGGAGACAGCGCCATCTGGTGGAGCAGTCAGGTAAAGCACGTAACGACTCTTACAACATGGTATTTACGCATGACAATAAACAAACAGAATTTATAGGCCTAAATGTATATTGGGTTGAGTGTTAAACCACATGTTACCACACCATATATGTTTAGACTAATAACTTTTGGTTAATGTCTGTCATACTGTGTCACATAATCCATGCATAGACTAAACACATTTAATCTATACACTATAAGTAATTGTGAGATAGGGATGTATAGCCTGATGTTGTCCAATTCCAAGGGAAAGAGAGGTCGAAAAGGTCAGGCCTATAGTCCGGCCTATACTACTACATATCCACAGCAATACCAAAACATGAAAGTAACAAGTAAACATTTAGAAATCAGACAAATCAAACCTTTGCCTGGCTCCAATTCTCTTGATCCCTCCTTAGCGTCTTTGTTAAATCCTTAGTTTGATTAACTTCCGAATGTTTCTCTCTGCCTTGCTGTTTGTCTGTCCTTCAGTCTGTCCTGAGCTGACTGGACCTGTAGCTCCGCCTCGTCCTGATCTGACCCACAGCCAAGAAACACAAGTTTATATTTGGTAAAGAGCAGAGGCCGGCCAAATGGTTGGGAATACAAGAGGAAGGTTAGGGGGAGGTAGAGGTAGGGAGGGTTGGGATGTGTTGTTGTTGGTGGAAGGCCTTTTAGATATGTTCTCACTCTACTGAAGTCGAGTATTACAGAATATTATAATGTTAGGATTCATTACTGGTATTTATTTAAATGATCCAGTATAAACTGTTATTTGCCCATAAAAGGATTTGGTGGGTCTGACTGCCATGTGGGACAGCCATTCAGCAAAGCTGATCTGCCTTCTACTCGACTTGAGGCCCACATGGATCCAGTCCAAGGGAACCTGATGCAGCTATGAACACGCACACACACACACACACACACACACACACACACACACACACACACACACACACACACACACACACACACACACACACACACACACACACACAGAGATAAATCAACGCAGCATATATTAAAGTTGTCAGTTGGAAGCAGCAAGTGTTGAGTAATCGCTTTGGTTTAAATTAAACCCTAACGGACCTTTTAACTTCAGCTTAATAAATGGCACTGCGATACGATTGATATAAATTACACTTATTGCAGTCATTTATACAGTAGTAGTTTATAGTACCCAATATCACTCATTCAATGTTAATGTGTGTAACGGCAGAAGGTTATGCATCTTAAACTCAGAACGTTCGTGCTGCACAGGCCCGATATAATCAGCAGACGAAGTAGACACTCCCTCATGCACTCTGAGGCCCAATCCCATTTCTACCCCTTACCCCTCTCCCTTGTTTTGAAGGGGTAAGGGGGAAGGGGTAGAAATGGGATTTGGCCAAAGTCTTCAACGGGTCCTTCAATAGAATTTTGTCACTTTTTTCGGAAAGTTTAATGACTGACGCTCACTGTATTTGAACTGCATGTCCTGTCTGTCTGTCTGTCTGTCTGTCTGTCTGTCTGTCTGTCGTCCTCCGTCCACCCCCAGTTCAAACAGCAGGTATAGGAGCCAGGGCTGAAGTCACTCCAGCTTTTATCCCCCCGCGATAGTCAGCGTCAACGTCTGCACATCTCTGTGGGCTTTGGCAGAGAGCGCCACACACACACACACACACACACACACACACACACACACACACACACACACACACACACACACACACACACACACACACACACACACAGTCCAACGTATATATCCGCCCGCGGCCCGCCAGCGTCTGTGCTTTGTCCGGGCTTGCGGAAGACACAGTGGGACGACGTGTTGAGGTCAGAACACAAAACTCTTTTGCCTCATTTGACTTGTCTTTATATGTCAGCTAGACCGGAACGGTCTATGTCTACCTTTAGAGGGGGGGGGGGGGGGAGAACACCTGGAGGACAAGAGTTGGTCCAGTAATAAGGTCTTTGTCCCGCTCAGCAGAGGCGACCTGAGCAGAAAGGGTTCTGGGTAGATTGTCGGGGGCGTGGCTCCGGCGGTCCTTTAACGTGGAATGTTTACGTGCGCCTACAGTTTCCATATACTTTAAGGTCAGTGAGGGAGAGTCCATCTTCAGGCGGAAAGAGTTTCCTAACTCAGCCGGGTCCACTCTCCGTACTAACAGAAGGACACCCATAAGGTGCCCCCCCCCCCCCCCCCCCCCCACTGGCTACCATATAGGTTCTATCTATGGGGTTAAAGGGGATCCTATACAGCATCCTAACCTTTACGATTGCTTTCTCCACATCACGTCTTTCCCTTCCTCCCCCCCTCCTTTCTTATCTTCTTACTAATATTCCTATTTATTAAATGCATATTTTATCTGCAAAGCGTCTTTGAGTACCTAGAAAAGTGCTATATAAATTGAATGTATGATTATAATCGTCATTATTATTATTATTATTATTATTATTGATTACTTAACCCTCCCCCGGTGTCTTGATCCCCTCGCTCTGACTCTCCCGTCGTTGGTTCATGGTTTCCCCGTTCCTCAGAGTGATCCGACAGCGCGGCTCCTTCATCCCGCGGCCCGGCCTGCGTACGGACCGCCCGCCGCCGCTGCCAGGTGAGGCGGGAGTGATTTATACGGAGCATATTTCACACGATGCCTTGACCTTGGAGAGGACTCTCTGTTGTGCGTTCACAGCTTACCTAAGGCGACCCTGGGTGCTGACGCACTTCTACACACACACACACACACACACACACACACACACACACACGTGCACGCAGACGCATGCTCGCGCAGACACACAGACACACACGCTCGCAGACACAGACGCATAGACTCCCGCACACAAACACACCCTCACGTGCAGACAGACACACACAGACTCACACGGTCACGTGCAGACAAAGACACACACACACAGACACACACAGACTCACATGGTCACGTGCAGACAAAGACACACACACACACACAGACTCCCAAACACACGATCACACACACACACACACACACTCACACGTGCAGACACACCGTCCGACAGACAGACAGACAGACAGACAGACAGACAGACAGACAGACAGACAGACAGACAGACAGACAGACAGACAGACAGACAGACAGACAGACAGACAGACAGACAGACAGACAGACAGACAGACAGACAGACAGACAGACTCACTCACTCACTCACTCACTCACTCACTCACTCACTCACTCACTCACTCACTCACTCACTCACTCACTCACTCACTCACTCACTCACTCACTCACTCACTCACTCACTCACTCACTCACTCACTCACTCACTCACACACACGTGCAGACACACACAGACTCACATGGTCACGTGCAGACAAAGACACACACACACACACACACACACACACACGCACACGGCGGTGTCGTCAGCCCTCTCTGTGCTCCTCTGTGCTGACCCTTGTGTTTGGTGACGCTCAGTCGAGCTCAACATTAATATTGCCGCCCCCCCCCGGCCCCCCCCCCCGGCCCCCCCCCCGCCCCCCCCCCGGCCCGACCAGCTACGGGAAGAGCGTGAAGTTAAAAACACACTTCAACCCGAGCACACTGTTTGTGGCCCGCAAAGCAAATACTCATCAGAAACAAACGTGATGGATTGTATTCGTTTCCCCTCCGTGGTTATGGTGGCTGAAGGCTGGAAAAATCATGACTTTATTACAAAGACACCCACACACACAAACACACACACACACTCATATCCAAACACCCACAAACTCATACACAAAAACACACATGCACACAAATACACACACACACACACACACACACGCACACACACACACACACCGGACATCTATCCATGCACATTGTTAGATTTGCACACACACACACACCGGACACACGCTCACACACATATCTATACACGCACATGCACACAAAGACTCACACAAAGACACACACACACACACACACGCGTGCGCACTCGCACGCACACACACACACACACACACACACACACACACACACACACACAGTCATCCCACCGTCGCCATGGTTCTGTCTACCGTCGTCCAAAACCCACAACGCTTTCGTTACATCTCCCCTCTCCACGCCCGACGCCTTATCGTGAAAAGCCGACTCATTCCACCCTCTCTCTCCTTGGGGCTTGATGTGTGTCATCAAACCCCCCCCTCCCCCCCCCCCCCCCCCCGCACACCACCGCCCCCGCCCTCCCTCCCTCTCAATGCACATCCATAGTGAAAGAGTGAGGGGGTTAGGGTAAAGCCTAACCCTTGTTAGAAGATGATATTGATAATTACTCGGGGTTAACCCTAACCCCAACGAATTATCTAATTATCAATCGTCATCTTGTTGTCTCTTGCAATCGAATCCCCCCCGGGGACATTAGAGATGAATCACTTCTGTTACTGTATTCCGTACAGTAATTACGACTGTTACTAGTAGTACTACTAGTAACAGTCGTCATACCGTAGTGCTACTACTAGTATTTGTGTTTGAGAGAGCGGTCCGTGGAGGCTCCGTCGAGGGGATGGTGTTTGGAGGAAGGGTTGACTCAGGCGTGGGCTGTGTTATTGTCTGGCCGTCTTGTGCCACCCTGATCGCCGCCGCGGTGGTCTGCCAGCGGTGAGACCGCCCCGTCCCGTGGGGGGGATGGTAGGCCTACACACTGCGCTCAGAGCAGTGTGTAGGCCCACACACTGCGCTGAACACACTGCGCGGGGCGTGGTGTAGGCCTACACCACGCTCAGAGCAGTGTGTAGGCCTACACCACGCTCAGCGCAGTGTGTAGGCCTACACCACGCTCAGAGCGGTGTGTTGGCCTAAATACTGCGCTGAGCGCGGTGTAGGCCTACACACCGCTCTGAGCGTGGTGTAGGCCTTCACACTGCGCTGAGCCTGGTGTAGGCCTACACCAGGCTCAGCGCAGTGTGAAGGCCTACACCACGCTCAGAGCTGTGTGTAGCACTAAATACTGCGCTGAGCCTGGTGTAGGCCTTCACACCACGCTCAGCGCAGTGTGAAGGCCTACACCACGCTCAGAGCGTGGTGTAGGCCTACACCACGCTCAGAGCGGTGTGTAGGCCTACACCGCGCTCAGCGCAGTATTTAGGCCTACACACCGCTCTGAGCGTGGTGTAGGCCTTCACACTGCGCTGAGCCTGGTGTAGGCCTACACCACGCTCAGAGCGTGGTGTAGGCCTTCACACTCCTCTGAGCGTGGTGTAGGCCTACCGTCTGCAGGGGTAAGATAGCTTCAGCCTTACAAATCTTTGCACACTCCCACGTGTGTGTGTGTGTGTGTGTGTGTGTGTGTGTGTGTTATACAATTAGCATCATCTTAATTTCCAAGTGATTCCAAAGAAAAGAAAATATATTGTTCTTTGACTCGAGTGAGGGACAAGCAATCATGGTTTCAAATACGTTTTTCAAAAACCCTTGTCACCTGGTGCACACGACACGTGCTCATCAAGCTATAGGATCCACCTCATCCACTCGCCTCATCTCCTCCATTTACCCACACACAGAGAGAGAGAGAGAGAGAGAGAGAGAGAGAGAGGGGGGGGGGGAGGGAGGGAGAGAGAGAGAGAGAGAGAGAGAGAGAGAGAGAGAGAGAGAGAGAGAGAGAGAGAGAGAGAGAGAGAGAGAGAGACAGAGAGAGAGAGAGAGAGAGAGAGAGAGAGACTCTCTATATAAGAGGCTCACGCCCCAGAGTGGAACCAGTGACCACAGAATCCCGGCCAGCATCTCCTCCTGAACATACTTGACCACGTTGGCCTCTCTCTGTCCGTCGGTGTCTCTCCCTCCTGCTCTCTCTCTCTCTGTCCGCCGGTGTCTCTCCCTCCTCTCTCTCTCTCTCTCTCTCTCTCTCTCTCTCTCTCTCTCTCATCCTCAGCCATGCTGGCCAGAGCGCTTCTCCGAACCTCGCTGGTCCTCTGGATGACTGGACTCAGCCTGCAGAAAGGTAGGAGCCCTGAGGATGGAGGGAGGGAGGGAGGGAGGGAGGGATGGCTGGATGGGTAGTAGGAGATGGAGGAATGAAGGAATGGCTAGTAGGAGATAATGGATGGATGGTAGGAGATGAGGGATGGAGGGATGGGCACTAGGAGATGAGGGATGGGCAGAGGATGGATGGAGGGACATTCAGAGGGAGACATCCTTACATTGATAGTTGCTCTGAAACTTTTTGGCATCGAATTAATTGAACACATCCTTTTCCAATGTTTAGCCTCAAACCGTATCACCACCGTTAATACGCACACAAAGTTATGATCCTTCGTAAAGTTCAAATATACCCTAGTACAGTTCACTTGTTTGCTTTGTTTTAAATAGGGGGTGTGTTTGTATTTTGGAGCGCACACTGGAGTCCATACAACAACAGCAACACAAACACACTTAGGCACACACTGACTTTTTGAGCACAGGTCACAGCCTGTTGACAGCAGATGGGTTAACTCGGTTTTCCTGTTGAACCACCGAAACCTGTGAAAAAAAAGTGTGACTTGCACCTCTTTGCACCCTTCTCACGTAATTAACTTAAGACGTTTTGGGTTAACACGCAGTAACAAGAACCTGCGCGATACAGTCCTCCTTCTCAAAATGAAATTTCGTATTTTTCTGTGAATTAAAGCACTTGTTGCCTTAAGGATGTTAATTTGAATTTGAAGCTCGCTGTTTTCCTCGAGCTGTTTGGAAGGTGTCTACTGTAACTCCAAAAACATTATGGTCCCCTTTCAACTGTAGAAGCGGTCTGTCTCACGTGGTGAGACAGACAGACTCCTCGTGGTGGAGCGTCTGCAGTGAGTGCGTGCTTTTGCTTGTGTTTGTGTCTGGGTGCTAACTTGCCCGCAAAAGAAGAAATAAGTATTATTATCAATGTGTTATTGAATTGCATTAGCAATCAGCAGCAGGGGACTTTTTGTTCTTTCATATGATAAATGCTTTTTGCCCAAACGATACACTTTTTCAAAAACTTTCCAGAAACCACGACTATCTCAATTTCATAACTGAATTAATGTGGAAGATAAAACATCAAAGTTGTGTTGAGGTTACTTAAGTGACTCCGATGAAAAACGAGACTTACTGCTTTACACTACAGTGTTAATTGTGTACAGTACTTGTACAGATGTGTACAGACCGTTCGAGTCACAGTCAGTGGAGAAATATTGGCTCAAATATAATATTTCCTGCACGCCAAGGTCTCGAGGCCTCTCTGCCTCTCTGTCTCTCTGCTTCTCTGTCTCTCTGTCTCTCTGCCTCTCTGCCTCTCTTTCTCTCTGCCTCTCTTTCTCTCTGCTTCTCTGTCTCTCTGCCTCTCTGCCTCTCTGCCTCTCTTTCTCTCTGCCTCTGTCTCTCTGTCTCTCTGCCTCTCTGCCTCTCTGTCTCTCTGCCTCAATGTCTCTCTACCTCTCTGTCTCTACCTCTCTGTCTCTCTGCCTCTCTGTCTCTCTGCCTCTCTGTCTCTCTGCCTCAATGTCTCTCTACCTCTCTGTCTCTCTGTCTCTCTGCCTCTCAGCCGCTCGGGTTCCCAGTCCTCAAGAGGAATCCTCTCAATGAGACACTCAGAGTTCAGACGTCCCGTTCAACGGGAGCTCAGCGAGTCTCAACGGGGGCACAACGAACCATCAGGAGATCAGAGATACTGGAGCAGGCCTTCAGAGCCGCCATCACAGCCCCCTGCTAAATATCCCCACTGTGTGTCAGATGGGGGTTGAACCAAGCACCGTGCGCTGTGGGTGTGGTGTGTGTGTGTGTGTGTGTGTGTGTGTGTGTGTGTGTGTGTGTGTGTGTGTGTGTGTGTGTGTGTGTGTGTGTGTGTGTGTGTGTGTGTGTGTGTGTGTGTGTGTGTGTGTGTGTGCGTGGTGTGTACGGTGTGTGTATGTGGGGTTGCTGGGGTCTGAGCCCGATGGATTTGATCCAAGACGACGCTTTTATACGCTCATCTCTTTGAGAATCAAAGCTGGGGGGGGGTGGGAGGTAACGCAGGACGGCTAAATGTGACAGGCCAGGGTGAGATAAGTGTAGGATCGGACCCCCCTCCCCATCAATGGCTGTCTGTTCCCCTCGCCCCTCCCCCCCCCCCCCCCCACACACACACCCTCCTCATCATCAGACACCAGACATAATAAACACGACCGCCCATTTCACATTTCCTTCCAAGTCTCTCTCCATTCACACACGGGGGCGGCCTCCTCCCAGGGGTACGGATGCTGTGGTCGCCATGGCGACCCCCCAGCATCCCCGATCGCATCGCTGTAGGTCTGTTGTGATGCAGGCGGCCTCATGCGTGTTCCCCGTCTCCCCCCTCGCAGGAGTCCGACCCCAGGTGTCCGCCCTCGGCCGGCTGGGGATTCCGGTCAAAGGTACGTCTGGAACGCCGGGAGCGCCACATCTGCTCCCCCCCCCCCCCCCCTCCCCCCCTCCCCCCCTCCCCCCCTCCCCCCCTCCCCCCCTCGGCCTGTGTTTATGTCTGAGGGCCGACTGTGTTTACATCCCTCTGTTCCTATTATAACCCTCTTCTTTCCACCTGGTTAGACGCCAGCTTGGCCATGGGAGGAGCCAAGCCTGCAAGTCAGTAAACTCACTCACTTTGTATTGTGTTAGTCTCAGATATTCACTCACTTTGTATTGTGTTAGTCTCAGATATTCACTCACTTTGTATTGTGTTAGTCTCAGATATTCACTCACTTTGTATTGTGTTAGTCTCAGATATTCACTCACTTTGTATTGTGTTAGTCTCAGATATTCACTCACTTTGTATTGTGTTAGTCTTAGATATTCACTCACTTTGTATTGTGTTAGTCTGAGATATTCACTCACTTTGTATTGTATTGTCTCTGACCTAGTCTTAGATATTCACTGACTTTGTATTGTATTGTGTTTAGCCTAGTCTTAGATATTCACTCACTTTGTATTGGGAGTGTATTGTATTTGTACTAGAAGTGTTACTACCAGTAATAGTAGTAATACTTCTTTAATGTCCCCGGGGGAGTAAGATTGTAGTAGACCCCAAATTGGTATAGTTAATTAGATAATAAGTGAGTGTCTTAGGGTTAACCCTAACCATTTTAAATGATGCATACTTTAACACCTTAGCTAACATGAACACATAACCAAACCATAACTATACTATTATTTAACTATTGATGAACTGGGTGAATGCCTATCACTGCCATAACAACGTTATTTCATGGTTAATTAAGGGTTAATTAAACTGTCTCCCCTCCCAGGTTACAGCGCTCTGGGAGCCCTGGGGGGCAGGGGCTACGGGGCCAAGATGGGGAGGCAGGTGGCAGGTGAGACCATTACATCACACGTAACCATGGCGACACTGTCTCGGGTGTGATGCAAAAAAAAAAAAAAAAAAAGGTTGTTATTCAATTTTTATTGTGTTCTTTCCAAGGACGTTACCCTGTGGCTCACCTTGGCGGAGGTAAGACTCGACTTCCTGCAGAGTCACTGTCCTTCCTGTCAGCTGTTTCTGTCAAAGCTCTCTTTGTCTCTCCTACGGAGTAGGCTCTTCATGTGTGGCCCCCTGTGCTTCCCATGTGTTTCTCAGCAGGCTACAGGAACCCAGGGGCCGGCAAAGCGGCCGTCAAGCAAGGCGCGGGGTATGGGGCCTACGGAACCTACGGTAAAGTTCCTTCTAAGATCAATGACATCACATCAGGGACATTAAATTACGAATTGTACTCTGTATGTTTTTTCTGAAGGTACCATGTAACCTGACACCTAGTGTTTATAACGGGTACTGCAGTCTAGATTCACCATTGAGTTGTTGACACATAAATAGTTTTATGATTTAGTAAGGTAAATTCATTAGTCGCTGTTGTTCGATAAGAGACATACATTCACTAAATAATCACAAGCTGAAAAATACATTTGAATCACTATTCACAGTCTCCAGAGTTCCTTTAAATTACCCTTAATACTGTAGAGCTTCTTAAGGGAACATTCCTGATGATGATGTTCCCGGTCTTCCCGTCTGCAGGCGTGGGTCTGGGCGCCGGGATGGGGATGCCCATGGGAGCGGGCATGGGTAACGGGATGGGAATGGGCCTGCCCCACGCAGGGAAGCGCGGAGGTAAACACGAAGCTCAGCCTATATGAGGCCGCAAACTCATATTATTTTCTAACCCTCTCGAATTTGCTAATTTCTGTCCGTCTGTCACTCTCCCTGCATTGTCTGTCTGTCTGTCTGTCTGTCTGTCTGGTCTGTCTGTCCGGTCTGTCTGTCTGTCTGTCTGTCTGTCTGTCTGTCTGTCTGTCTGTCTGTCTGTCTGTCTGTCTGTCTGTCTGTCTCCCTCTCTGTCTGTCTGTCTTTCAGTCTACGGCAACGGCAACGGCAACGGCAACGGCTACGGCACTCAACCAGGTGAGTGATGTCTCCGTCTGTTTGTCTGAGCTGCTGATGAATGTTGACAGTCTGCCTCACCCTGACCCGTGTCTCACTCTGTCATCGCCGCGGTCCTGATCTATAGAGCCCCCTGCACCTCAGACGACCATTAGTCACGCTGCGACCTTATCGCGCGACGGGAAACACACCCTGACTGACATCTTAAGATGTCCGGCCAAGGTGCCGGCGTCCGATTGTGATGATGGAGAGTCTATGCAGGAAATTCTCTGACCCTGTCTCTTGTCTCGTTGCCAGGATACGGGGCCGGGGCTGGGGTTGGGGTGGGCTACGCTGGAGTCCGTCCCGGTAAGTCGACCAATCGCGGCTCACCCTCTCCCTCCATGTTGTTGACCACATTTGTATGCAAAAGGGTCGGTCTGCCACCCGGTCACACCTGGTGTTACAGCCGGTCGTATGACCCCTGCTGTGGGCGCAGGTAAAACGTTTCCGCCTGACTTCCTTAACGGATTTGTTTTGACCAATGAGAATGGTGCTATTGACACCGTCTAAAAAGGTCCCGCCATGATAGAATGCTTTACTGGACCTATGCCCTTGATGTTGTATTTTAAACCAATGGCAACATCGGTATCAATCATTGTCTTCTATCTTTAACATAGCTGCCATATCTCGATCCGAAGGCCCTGTCATTAGCAGATCTCTTAACGGGGTGCGTTCCAAATCTCATATCACTGTAACGGTTCACTTCCTGCCCCCTTCCCAGCCGAGATGTGATTGGAGAATGTTGTTCTGACCGCTGCCCTGTCTGCCTCAACAGGTATGGGAGCGCAGTACTTCCCCGGACAGTCCGCCAAGGGGCCAAAACCTGGTAAATCCTGCAGAACTCAGCCACTCGAGGCCTCTTGTCCGTCCATCCGTCGCTGTCTTGTAGCTTTGTGTGTGTGCGTGTAACCCTCGACTCAAAGCAGTGACCTCTGGTACACTGGAGCTAAAATTGGGTTGTGTTCTGTTTTTTGTCGCATGGAATTGTGTCTAATTGAAGCGTCAACTCCCTCGGCAGTGAAAGAAATATGACAAAAAAAAGCATTTATTCTACTATTAGGTCTGTTTTGTTTTAATGCAACTGTCTGCGGATAACAATTACAATTGTTTGAAATTGTAACTGTATATCTTGATAATTTGCAGTTTTTTAAGTAAAAGAGTAGGTTTAGTGTCATGTTCCAGACCTAATATGGATGAATTGCTAAATGATGGATATATTTTGCACTGTGTATTTGGGGAGACATTGTGTGTGTTGATGGTTCTTGCCTGAGTGTACAGGAGGTAAGCCATCCTCTTTGTTGTGCGTTGTGGTTGTGCGTCTGCATGAGTGTTATGTTGGTTCTCATGTCCTCGTCAAGAGTTACTAACCACCGGTCAGTGTTCCCCCGTGTGTTATCTGTCCTCTGTTGTCGGTTGGCTGCTGTCTGTGGTGGGGTACAGGGGGTAGCCGAGATAAGAGACATGCTGTTTTATGTCTGCATCCTGGGCTCAACAACAGGATGTGAGCAGTTTCAGACGCACAGTTTGCAGAACTGAGGGCTCCCTTTTCAAACATGTGTAAAACTTCGACGGGGTGGCAAGGAAACTTCCTCTGTTATGGTTCCGCTTGTTTCAGGACAAACTGACAACAAATGGCAATTTGAAAAGGTCAAACTGTCTTAAGACACATGTTCAATACGACGGGTACTGTATATCACCCATATACCAATCCATGTAACATATATAAATGACACCTCTATGGAGTGTGGGATGTTGAGTTTATGGGGCTTTAGTTCTGAGATAACTTACAATCTACAACACATAATGCCACAAATTACACTTCAGACCAAGATGTCCAAAATCAGAATCTTCGTCATTAACTGATTCTTCTCTCCAAGATGGATTTCTCTATGAGCTTCCGTTGCTTAATGTTCAAAGAATTGGCCTCAGCAACGGATCTAAATCGATCCAGCTACAAATTCAAATACTGCCGATTGATCATCTAGAAATCAAGATCATCTGATGATATCTTCTCAGGTTGGCCGGCCGCGTATTTAGGGTTAGGGTTTGGGAGGGCCGGCGGGGCACACGGAGCTAAGAACGTTAGATGGACGCACGCGGGACGAGGAGCGATGGAAAGACCAGGACCGGTCGCCCCTCAGAGGACCCTCTTACCCCAAGCCCCCAAAGTGAAAGGATACGCGCACGCCGTTGGAGCAGCCCTCCACCTCCTCCACGGTGGAGGTGGAGGAGGAGGGCAATGGACCCACCAGCCTCCCCCTGGAGCACATCTGAAACGTCAGATCCCAGTGGTGGGGCTGCTCCCACACGGAGGAGGTGGAGGTGGCGGTGGAGGTGGCGGTGGCGGGCCATGGACCCACCAGCCTCCGCCGGCAGAACATTTGAAACGTCTGGACCCAGTGGGAAAGCTCCCGCACGAAGCGACGGTGCCTCTGGCTGACCGTCTCGGCCAGGCCGCATCTCAAGCGCAGGCAGGAACCGCCTTCCTACAAGAGAAAGCCACCCTGGCGTCCAGTACGGGCGGAGCGGGCGTCCCGCAGCGCCACCTGCTGCCCTTCAGCGTCGAGAAGAACCACGGCCTGGGTCTCCCGGCCCCTCCCCAAGCGCAGGGACCCAGCGGCTACGGGTCGTCCCCTCACCTCCACCGAGGCCCCCAGCAGAACCCCGGGTTCCACGGTGGAGCCGTCAGCGGAACCACGGGGCTGGAAGGGGCAGCAGCAGGGGGGAAGCCGAGCAAACCACCGGGGGGTCAGGTTCCGGTCCTCCCCGCCGGCCGGGGCCTGGGACCGGCCGCGCCCCTGGGCCAGGAGGAGCAGAACTACGGCCTTTCGTTCGCAAACAGCCACAGCAGCAGCAGCGGGTATTACGGGGTGGCCTTCGAACACGGGCAGAGGAGCCACAACTACGAAGCCGCCGCCGCCGCTAGCGACAAAGAGGCCTTCAAGGCCCGGTTGGCGGCCGGTGAGGGTCTTCTGGGTCTCCTCACTCCTGGGGGTCCCGGGGCCGTTGGACCCGGGGCCGGGGCGCCGGTGAGCCGGGACCCAGTGGGCGGCAGGCCGCTGGGCGCGGAACCCGCAGCGGTACGGACAGATCAGGGCCTAGTGGCCGGGGCGGGGCAGGTAGCTAGCAGCCTCTCACACGGTGACCCCTTGTTGACGACGGGGTCGACGCGATTGGCTCCCCCGCCGGGGCTGAAAGAGAAGAGGAAACAGGGACCATATATGGGTAAGGTGTTCGCCCAGCCTCGTTGGGTTTGGTCGGGGGGTTTAAGGTGTGTGTGTGAGAGGTTTTGTGTGTGTGTGTGTGTGTGTGTGTGTGTGTGTGTGTGTGTGTGTGTGTGTGTGTGTGTGTGTGTGTGTGTGTGTGTGTGTGTGTGTGTGTGTGTGTGTGTGTGTGTGTGTGTGTGAGGTTTTGTGTGTGTGTGTGTGAGGTTATGTGTGTGTGTGTGTGTGTGCGTCTTTGTGTGAGGTTTTGTGTGTGCGTCTGGCACCTTTGTCTGTGAGGTGTGTGAGGTTGTGTGCTCTTGCTGTTGGGTAATGTGTGTATCTAAGTGAGTTTCCTGATACTAACCTCTATGATCCTGCGCTGTTGCTGCACCCTGGTGATTCTCAATCTGCCTGAACGTGTCTCCTGTAGAGTTTGTAGATACTGAGAAAACGATGACTGTTACTGTGATGAGTGTGTGTTGGTGGTATGGTGAATGGAAGGCTGTGTTAGATTCACTTTGCCTCTGTACGGGGAACAGCGTTTTTCCCTCTTCAGAAGCAAAGCAAATGTTTTGCCCGTGGTAGGTCAGCAGTTGGTATTGCATTTTTATTTTGTTTTGCGTCATCTACAGAAATCCACAAACGATGTCTTGTGTGTTCCTCGAAGTGGTGTGTAATGTTAAGTGTCTAAGAATCGAACAAAGAAAAAATTAAAACACACACACACACACACACACACACACACATCAGTCTTCGTTACATCCAAGGAACCCCGTTTGTTTTATCGTCCCGTAGAGGAATGTTTGAGATAAGTCTATAGATAAGTCTATAGAAAAGTCTATACTGCCAAAGATATGTCAAAAGATAAGTCTACGCACGTATAGATAAGTCTATAGATAAGACTATACATCTAAAGATAAGTCTACAGATAAGTCTACAGATAAGTCTATAGATAAGTCTATAGATAGGTCTATAGCTCTATTGACCGGTCTACCCACGGTTGGTGACCTGTGTCCCCTGGGCCCTGGTTGATTCTCTGTCTGACGGAGCAGAAGGCAGCGGGTCTCACGTGGCTGTGCTGTGTTTGCCTCACAGGGTACGGGGCAGGAATCTACCCTGGAGCCGGGCTGGGGGCCGCGGGCTACGGAGCAGGTAAGGACCGGCCTCGTCTGGACCCCGCCGTCCGCGGCACTGCTGTCAGCTGAGTCTCTGCTCTCTGAGTCTCTGAGTGTCTCTGTTCTCTGAGTCTCTGCTCTCTGAGTCTGCTCTCTCTGAGTCTCTGAGAGTCTCTGTGAGTCTCTGTGAGTCTGTGAGAGTCTGTGAGAGTCTGTGAGAGTCTGTGAGAGTCTGTGAGAGTCTGTGAGAGTCTGTGAGAGTCTGTGAGAGTCTGTGAGAGTCTGTGAGAGTCTTTGAGTCTCTGTTAGTCTCTGTGAGTCTCTGTGTGTCTCTGTGAGTCTCTGTGAGTCTCTGAGTGTCTCTGTTCTCTGAGTCTCTGCTCTTTCTGAGTCTCAGAGTCTCTGAGTCTGTGAGTCTCTGTGAGTCTCTGAGAGTCTCTGAGTGTCTCTGCTCTCTGAGTCTCTCCTCTCTGAGACTCTCCGTGTGTCTCTGAGTCTCTGCTCTTTCTGAGTCTCAGAGTCTCTGAGTCTCTGTCAGTCTCTGAGTCTCTGTGAGTCTCTGAGTGTCTCTGTTCTCTGAGTCTCTCCTCTCTGAGTCTCTGTGAGTCTCTGAGAGTCTCTGAGTGTCTCTGTTCTCTGAGTCTCTCCTCTCTGTGCGCCCACAGGCCTGGGAAACGGAGGCTACCCCATGGCCGCCGGGGCGGGGAAACTCGGAGGTCAGTGGCTGCCAGGTTCCCTTCCGAACCGTCTATTTGAGTCCGTACACATCTCACGGGTCGCACCGAGCAGGGAATCCAAATCCCCAGCCCTGTGCGCGGTGGGATGTCGCTTCTGACAGACCTTCTTTCTGTTTCATTAAGACACGAATGATGTCTAATAATACTGCCTTTCATCCCAGGTGCTGCGAATCTGGGACATGGTGGATACCCACAGGGAGGGCTTGGCAAGCCCACCGGTGAGGCTTTGATTCTACTTCCTGCTCCATCTCTTCCTGATGCCCTTCCTCGCCTTCTTCTTCTTCTTCTTCTTCTTCTGTACTCACACCTCCGTCCACCCCCCACTTCTACACCTCCCTCCTTCCTTCCTCTCACGATTTCGGTTTCGATTACCCCCCCCGCACCCCCACCAGGGGACAGAACCCCACCTTCAACCCACCACAACCGCTGCTTAGCATGTGTGGCAGGGAAGGGTGGAGCTGATGTTTGTGTGTGCGTTCGTGTGTGTGTGTGTCTGTGCGCGTGTGCGTGTGTTCATGTGCGTGTGTGTGCTTGTGTCCTTCTGTCTGCCTGCGTGTGTGTGTGTGTGTGCATGCACGTGTGCGTGTGTACATGCATGCGTGTGCGTGTGTGCGCACACGCACAACCTCGGCGTTAACATCATGCGCTAGACGCCCCCCCTAGGGAGTCCGACGAATAACCCGCACGTGGCCCCAAGTATCGCCACTCAGGCTCTCTCTGCCCTCCTCTCAGCGCAGACGTCAGTGCATGGTATCGCCTCCTCCGCTCCTCCCTGTCTCTCTTTGTTGTGGAGGGAGGGACAGGGAGGGCATTGTTTAGCCGTGCGTCTGAACGGAGGCCTCTCTTGTCCCCCCGTTGGTGTCATCTCCCTGCAGAGTTCGGAGACGGGACCGGGGCCTATGGCGCCGGGGGCCTCGGAGCGGGCAACGGCTACGGTGAGGAACGGATCGCATGGGCTGAGACTGAAACCATAGAGGAGGGGGGGGGGGGGGGGGGGCGCTACAGAACCCAGCCTCAGCACAGTGGAATCACAGCGTAATCTCCAGCAGCAGGGAGTGAAACAGATGCGCTGCTTATGAGGTGTGTTAAACTCGGCGTGTAAAAACGCTGAAGAGGCAGCAGTTCTCCCTGCGGAGGTCTTTTAAGGGCCCGTCCTGATTGTGAAAGTTGTATTGTTTCAGTGCAATCTGGAACCAGAGTTGAACCGACACACACTAGCAATGATCAGGCCCCTGCTTGACTCCCCCGAGGAGAAGGAATGAACGGCGATGCCTGGAGCTACCTCCCTGCTAGGGTTGAGGGCATGGGGAGGATCTGTGAGTCGTTATATAACTATTATACAACCTGTGTTACCCAAACCGGTATGATTCACGGGTAGATCCAGCCGAAGAGGGGTGGGTGTATCGCGGCAATGTTCAGACTTTCTTGCCATTATTTCACAACGTTATTCTCCCTCTCCCCAGGCTACGGCAATGGTTACAACATGGGGAGCAACGGCTATGGCCCCGGTGAGTCCTGGCGGAACACACAGAGGGGAACACACTGTGCTCGGTTTGTTATGCCTGCAGTGTTCTCCGCCCCGCGAGCCAAGCCTCCGAGCCCTCTTGAGTCAAGCCTCTGGGGAGAGGCCGTTGTTCAACACCAGGGGATCTGTGATCCTCAGAGACGTCGTCTGATCGGGCCCGGGACGCTCTGTCCACGCTAGGCGATGTGGACGCCCGAGTCCCGACTCACCTGTTATGATTGAGGCTCTAGCTCATAGTACTTGGCATTACTTAGCATCTTATCGTAGCTATCTCTGTTGTGTACGGGGATTGGGTTAACCTAGCGATTGTCAGGGCTTGGCACTTGGTTCTATGATGAACCTTACGCCGACAGTGATGTGTTGTTGTTTCTCTTTCTTCTGACAAATGTCCTTATTGTAAGTCGCTTTGGATAACAGCGTCTGCTAAATGCCCCGAATGTCAATGTAAATGTAAGGCTGGTCCCTGCCTGCTTATCAAGGCCTTGTGCGTGTATTCAGGGTATTGAGGTCACCATGGAGACTAGCGTCTCCTAAAGGAAACTCGATAGCAGCGTTTGATAGTTCACCGTAACGGAAGGCGGTTCCACTGTTTTCCACCGACGGTTCCTCTTGGGGTTGAGCTATAACCTTGTATCCGGTCCGGTTTGGTCCGGTCAGGTCCGGTCCGGTCAGGTCCGGTCCGGTCCGGTCCGGTGGTCCGGTCCGGTCCAGTCCGGTCTGGTCTGGTCTGGTCTGGTCTGGTCCGGTTTGGTCCGGTCAGGTCCGGTCCGGTCTGGTCCGGTCCGGTCTGGTCTGGTCCGGTCCAGTGTGGTGGCTTTCCTTCAGGGCCCAGCCTGGGAGCCGGACCGCTGGAGGTGCATGGATGTCTCACTGTTTGTGCTTGTGTAACGTTACAGGCTATGGGGCAGGAGGTTATGCTGGACAGGGTCAGGGATCATTTGGTAAGGAGGTCAAGGCCGGAGAAGTATCAGGAAGGAACTTTGGAAGCTGTGTGTGATTGTTTTGGTGTGTTTAGCTGTGTGTGTGTGTGTGTGTGTGTGTGTGTGTGTGTGTGTGTGTGTGTGTGTGTGTGGAAAGATAAACGGAGTGACACTATCTAAATGACACTCAGTGTAAACCAAAACAAGAGAGGCCTTTTATTGCACTGTTAAGTGTAAGTACTAAAAGGCCTAGGCGCCTACCTGTCTGTGTATATTCACAAAAGCATAGGGTCCATATTTTTGTGATGTAAGCCGCATTACTCAGTATTTGTTTAAAGCTCTATTAAACCATAAGGGTATAGCCCAAAGTATGATTTACATTCCGATTACTCCAATGCATTCAACTCTTATCAAGGAATTGCCACGATGGCGTTTCTATTAGGGTGGAACAACAATGCATGCGTGGTTGCGGCTCTCTGTGTCAAAGGTTAGACGATCGCTCGCTGAATTACGACCCTGATTGCAGTGCTCTGTGTTGGTCTGTAGGGGGCGCTGGTTCGGTCCCTGTCGGTGCCGGAGCGTACGGCGATGCTCAGGCCATGGGTCTGGGGAGCGACTCTGGCATGGGTAATTCACACCTCACACCTTCGCCTCCATAGAGCAGCATTCCCAACGCTGGCGATACTGTGATCCCCATAGATGTTGGACATGTTTTACCATAGAAACCGAAAATGTTATGGAGTGTGTGTGAGTAACCCTTTTTTTAAAGTTTAGATTTTGAGAGAGAGAGAGAGAGAGAGAGAGAGAGAGAGAGAGAGAGAGAGAGAGAGAGAGAGAGAGAGAGAGAGAGAGAGAGAGAGAGAGAGAGAGAGAGAGAGAGAGAGAGAGAGAGAGAGTACAAAGGCTTCTTAAAAACAACATTCAAGTGTTTTTTAATGCAATTCATAATACTCTGGAGTTCTTTGCAGCAGAAATAAATCGAATAACCTTGAAGTAAAGGAAAGGAACAAGGGTCAACTCAGGCATAGAGTTGGTGAGAGGTGACTGTGATCTATTTCCCTCAGGGGGAGGAGTTGGCCACCTCTCCAACGGCGCTTCTCCGGTGATTCCTGCTGGACTAGAGGGTAAAGTTATGTGTGTGTGTGTCTGTGTGTGTGTGCGTGCGTGTCTGTGCCAACGTGTCTGCGTGCGTGCCTGATTGCCCCTGCGTGCATGCGTGTGTCTCTGTGCTGCGTGTGTGCATGCGTCTCGGTGCCTTTGTGTGTGCGTGCGTCTCTGTGCCTTTGTGTGTGTGTGTGTGCGTGCGTCTCTGTGCCTGGGTGTGTGCGTGCGTCTCTGTGCCTGCGTGTGTGCGTGCGTCTCTGCAGGTGTGTTTAATTACGCCTGATCCTCAATAAATTTAGCAAGTCACTCCGCGTGTGCATTCTCTCTGTGCTCGTGCTCACTCGCATATTCACGGGGCAGGCAAGATTGTAAAATAATAAAATAAAATAAAAAGACAACTGCTCACTTCGGTGGCCGTGGGGATGTTGATACAGAGCATGCAATGCATCAGAGATTTGAAGTGTAATGACAACCCTCTAACCGAGACGCCCCCTGGGGTCTAGGTGATGGAGGCTACCCTTACGGCGCCCTTGGGGCAGAAGCTGCTGCTGCTGCTGCGGCCAAATCTGCCAGCAAGTTTGGTAAGAAGACACTCATACTGGAAGGAACGTATGACTGATGTCCCCATGACTCACTAACGAGGTTGAAGCCATTGTGTGTCATGTCCTTTACCGTACAATACCTGTTTATGACTCATGACTATGTTATCGGTGGAGTGTATTATGGTCTGTTTATAAGGCTGTTTACCATCCCTTCCATCATGAAAAGCTATAGTCTTATTTTAACCTCCTATTTTACCCGCTACCTATAATTACCCTTTTACAACCTGAACAAAAAGGTGTGTGGGAAAAGTGTTTGGATGTATTTTGCATATGGGACGGCAAGTCAGTCACTCTCACTGCATCGGGTCAGAAAGTGGACCCTTCTAACTTGTATGGACTGGACCCTAGTGGTTATAGTGGCCATACCATCAATACACTAGTGTCTGTGCTGTCTGTACTGGTGCAGAACCATCAGGATACTCTCTGTCTGTGCTGGTGCAGAACCATCAGGATACTCTCTGTCTGTGCTGGTGCAGAACCATCAAGATACCCTCTGTCTGTACTGGTGCAGAACCATCAAGATACCCTCTGTCTGTACTGGTGCAGAACCATCAGGATACTCTCTGTCTGTACTGGCGCAGTACCATCAGACACTAGTGTCTGTACTGTCTTTGCTGGTGGTGCCTGTGTTGTTGACTCTTCTCTCTCGAGCTGGAGGTGTTTGTGGCTGGCTGGCATGTGGCTCCAACTTCCCGGCAGGGTTCACCATGACAAGCCCCGCCGCCCAGGTGGACGTGGGTGCACTCTGTGATGCCGCCACTCGTTTTAATCTTTAACGATGTCTCGTAATGTTTTTGTGTCGTCTCAGGCGTGGGGGCGGGCTACGGTGCTCAGCAAGCAGGTGAACAATCCTAATCCTCACCCAATCAATGATAAGCCATAACACGCATGCACATGAACACACCACTAGAGTCTGAACCCAAGGGATAGTGACACGTGGCTTAAGGGGCCGGTGGCCTTCACACTGACTCTGTCTTTACTGTCCCCCCCCCACCCCAAGGTTTCGCTGCCCAGGCTGGCGCTGGTCAGGACTCCTATGGTAAGACAGTCGTCGTCGTCCCCCCCCCCCCCCCCCCCCACACACACAATATTTCTACAAGTTCCTCCACCAAATAAGAAGAATAAAGTACCACTTTCTTTATGGATCATCCACGCATCCATTTCATTTGTAGCAAATAAAATGAGTTAGATGTTTCTTTGGCGATTGAGCGAATATTATACGATTACTTACTCACAGTCAAGCCTACTAATAAGAAACTACCACAAACAAACTAGTTGTGGGTTAGAATCCCATCATACACACACACTGGGAATTGGGATCAACCAACCAGTCTGTTCGCTTTAGTATTTTATTTGAATGAAGAAGCTGTCCTAGTATGTTAATATTCAACAAGGTTTTGAAATAATTAAAAACTATGTTTGTCCTTTCACAGGAGTGCCACATGGCAAATATGGCGGAGTAAATGGTTTCCTGGGAAATGGATACAAAGGTGAGAGGAATGGGGTCTTATGATGGGTATGGAAGTGTGTGTGTGTCTGTGTGTGTGTGTGTGTGTGTGTCTGTGTGTCTGTGTGTCTGTGTCTGTGTCTGTGTCTGTGTGTGTGTGTGTGTGTGTGTGTGTGTGTGTGTGTGTGTGTGTGTCTGTGTGTCTGTGTGTCTGTGTCTGTGTCTGTGTGTGTGTGTGTGTGTGTGTGTGTGTGTGTGTGTGTGTCTGTGTGTCTGTGTCTGTGTCTGTGTCTGTGTGTGTGTGTGTGTGTGTGTGTGTGTGTGTGTGTGTGTAAATGGAAATCTATGGTTTGTGTGGGGGTGAATGTGTGCACATGGAAATGTTTGTCTGTGTATGTGTGATAACATTGTCATTACATCAAGCACTGTTCACGCACCCCTGGTCATTGTTGTCATCTTGTTTCCCCCCCCCCCCCCCCTCTTCTCTCCTTTGTCAAACAGGCTAATTGAAATGACGCAGACAACTCCTTCATTGAAATGTGTGTTGTTATTCTTGTTTTTTTTTTACGGTTTGTCAATTCATGTTACATGTGGTTCTTGTGTGTTCTTGTCTTGTCTGGTTTTGTTCGAGGTCCTCGACTTTGAGTGTCTTGTGTGTGTCTCTGTTCCCTCATGTCGCCCCTGCTGTGTCTCCCATATGCGTCTGTCGCCTTCCCCTAAGTGTCCACACATGGCATGATATTCAAGTGTATGCTTACACACGACATGTTGACTATAGAACGTCAACAAAAGATGGAAATCAAGTGTCCGACGCACGTCGAACACTTGTTTGACCCGATGATCGACCATCTGTCAGCGATGAATAAAGTGTACACCAAGTCGACGTGCGTCCTTCTTTCTACTCAAGGGTTTTAAAAGTATCTAGCGCTGACAGGAAGTCCCAACCACTTCCTTCGTTCATCAAGACCGCCACAGTTTCCACCAGCTCAATACAAAATAAAATTCGAAACAAGAATGCTTAGCCACACGCTTTATTCACTCAGAATATTACACTCTGAATTGGTAGTACAAGCCCAAAGGCACGCTGGTTTGAGATGCAGTAGCCGAAGAGTAAACCATGCTATTACAAACAAAAGTGTAATATTGTTGACGGTGTGGTTTGAGCAGGTGCTGCAGTAGCAGGAAGAAATGGAATAGATATATACATATACAAGTAATGTTAGTCATAATTGTTTAAATCACCAAAAATAAATATGGATAAAGAATAAAATGCATTTGAAAATGCGTGTTTGCAAACAATTCTGTTCGTTATCTTGTTTACGCTTTGCCTTTGCAACCCCATCAGCCTGCCGTAACTATTGGCTGGAGGTGAAATCACGCACAATACTTTGGCGTGTCACACCTCACGGTACCGGGAAAAACGGCAAAGGAGGGGAGGCGGCACTCTGGTTCCTGTGGCGCCCAGGCACTGCGAGAAACACCCCGTTCTCCTTCAGCAAGGCCTGGGGCACGCGCTGGCTGTGGCGCGATACAAACGCCTTCTGCAGCTGCTGGCTCATTGGGGAGGCTTTGTACTCCATGCAGTCGGCTCCTCCCAGACTGGGCGCGCACCTCACCTCCCACTTGAAGTACAGCCGGCCGTGCTGCAGGGCGCACACCTCCTCCGTCACGCCCTGGCCCACCAACTTCTCACAGTTCCCCAGAAGGTCGTCGTCCCAGCCGCTGTCCTGATCCCACACCTCGAGGCGCAGGGTCCGGCCGTCGGACAGGTCCTGGTCGCCCAGGTCAAAGACGTTGCCCCATGTCGGGTTGTTGTTGTTGAGCCACACAGGGGTTTGTCTCTTGACCGTCCCGGCGAATGTGATCTTCACGAAGCCGTCAGTGGAGGTTGTGCTGTCCCCCCACAGCCCGGTGGCCTTCTGGACGGTGATCAGCACGCGGGCCATGCCCCGGCGCGAGGGGCAGCAGTCGGGGGTCACAGCCGGGTCACCCTGGCAGCTGCAGGCGCAGGGCTCGCTCTGGGAGCGCCTGGCACCGGCCTTGCAGCGCTCTGAGCAGTTCCTCATCAGGGCCCTCTCCAGGATGTAGTGCGAGATGGCCGTGCGCAGGTGCTTGCGCTTACAATCATTTTTCTTGCCGTGCAGCAGCTCGTGCAGGGCGCTCAGGGAGTAGGACACAAGGTTGGGGAGCCGGGGCACCGAGTCTAGCCAGGCTTTGTAGGCGGAGGGGTCCTTGTCCGCGGAAAAGAGCAGATCCGGTTCCGTGGTCTCTCCTCCTTCTATCTCGGTGAACCTACATTTAACAATGTTGATGTTAAATAGACTGCATTTTTAAGGCGCTTTATAACATTGCCAAACATTCACCCATTCATACACACATTCACAGACCGAACCAGTTCTCCTAACCAGCCTGTTAGGAGAAGTCAGGGTGAGGTGTCTTGCTTAGAGACACCTCGACACTCCGGGAGCCGGGGATCGAACTAGCAACCTTCCGGTTACCAGCCAAACCGCTCTACCTCAAATAGTTATATTAGGTGTCAGACTCCAAAAGAATCCCGACGTGTAGCACAGAGGCCTTACCTGTCGTTGAACATGCTGGAGAAACTGGACTTGCTGTCAGATTTCTGGATGTCCTTGTTGCAGTGCTTCCCTTCGGATTTCAAATTCTGGACGCCGATGCTGACAGCGGCCTCGGCCTGCAGGCACATCTCCACCTCCTCCGCACTGAGGCCCTGCAGGCTGGCCATGCACTGCCTGATGCTGGTCACTGACTTCACACTCCCACCCAGTTTCACCTGTCAACAGGTCGGGAGGAACAGTGGCCCAATCAGAACGCATGGTAGCATCATCGGATAACATTAAAGAATGATATGGTAATCCATTTTAGGGAGCTAATGACGAATATATATTTGCAAGAGGATTAATTCATGGCCTCCTAATTCAAAAGGCGATAGTCCTATCTTTACCTGAGTGATGTAATGGGTGCCGTAGGTGTCGATCAGTTTGTAGAAGCGCTGCTTGTTTTCAGGGGAGAAGGTCTTGGGAAGGTCTTTCAGCGCTGTGAAGAACTCCTTGTGTAACCTCGGCTTGTGTACGAGCCGAAAGCTGTCCCCCGTCGGTAACAAAAACATCAACGTCATCAGCAGTGAATCAATATTGAATCCACGACGTAGGTGGTCTTTAATGACCTGTAAGGAACCACAGGCCTTCATTCAAACGTTTACCTACATCCTGTCCACTATGTAGTAATTGGACTGCATTTATGCAGCGCTTTTCTAGCCAGTGGCCACTCAATGCGCTTTACAACATTGCTTAACATTCAACCATTCATACACACAATCACACACCGATGGCCACGCAAGGAGACAGCCAGCACATTCGGGAGCAGTCAGGGTGAGGTCTCTTGCTCGGGGACCCCTAGACACTCACGCTAGGAGGAGCCAGGGATCGAAGTAGCAACCTTCTAGTTACCAGCCAACCTGCTCAACCTCCTGAGCCACATGACCCCCCAAATGACAGGGGAGAAAGGAGTGCAGAGAAAGATGTCTTCACGTGTGTTAATTTGACCATACCTGTAGTACTCGCAGGAGATGCTTTGACTGGTGAAGCTGAACTTGTCGCTCTTAGTCTTCTCCATGGAGTATTCGGCCAGTTTGGAATTGGTCCCGGCCAGAATCAAGGAGGCTGTGTTGCCCACCTTGCCCAATTCCAGATCCGTCTTCCAGTCGTTTGTCATTGAGGAAGAGCTGGAGGTGACCAGGGCCTCGCTGGACCGGTACGTGCTGCTGGACAGCTTCATCTTGCATGATTGGTTGGGCCTCCAGTCCGTCACCGAAAGGGGCAGCTTCTGCTTCTTGCCCTCCAGGAAGGGGTTGGGGCACAGGGTGCACGTTTTGTCCTTGTGCTCCCAGAGTTTCAGGTCAATGACGAAGGCCCCTTTGCGGGCCATCTTGGTGATGTCGAAGCCTTCCCCTGCCAGGTTGATTCCCGGGGGGAAGTCAGCGTTCTTGCACTGGCTGGCTGTCCCTGCCAGGCATGACTGATGGCTGCACTGGAGCAGAGACAGCAGGAGACCGATGCGGAGGCAGTTGTTGGACATACTGCGCGTCCGTATGCTCGCAGATTTGACCGCTTTGGTTTATCCTGAAAGACGATGAGAGTAATTGTTAGATGAATACAATTATTAATTCATCAAGATGATGGATTTAAACCAGGGGTCTCAAACTCAACTTACCTGGGGGCCGCTGGAGGTAGAGTCTGGGTCAGGCTGGGCCACAAAAAGTATTCCACAAAAAAAAGTCTATAATTAGATCACGTTGGCTATGTAATCGCTGACAACAGGGGACATTTCATAGTGGTTGGTGGAAACCGGGACATTTTAGAGTCCTTTGGCTTTTATCGGGACTCAGGACATGCAACTCAAAATTGGGACTGTCCCGGGAAAACCGGGACATCTGGTCACCCTATCACAAGTGATAAAAAAGCGTGGCAAGGGACTCAGCAATGATCTGTGTTTGACAACAATGCGCGGGCCGCAATAACACTAAACTTTGACGTCAAGTAGTGGGCCACAAAATATCATCCCGCGGGCCTCAATTGGCCCCCGGGCCGCGAGTTTGAGACCCCTGCTTTAGACTGTACATTACTGTCCGAAAAAGGTTCCCCTGATTAATTTCATAAAGCAAATAGTTATACACCACCAGGTACATAGTTATTCACCGTCAGTGAAAGGTAAAAACTAAATCACACATAATCGTAATAAAATCTTAACAAAATGCAAGAACAGAAAGAATGCTTGACTCACTGGTTTCCAACCTGTTGTTCCACCAGCCTTCGACGTGAATTGAAGTGCAGAAGCATGGTTCGCACCCTTGTTTAATACTTCACGAGAAACACGCTGGTGACGAGTGTGTGGGTATGAGGTGTCCGCGGTCTGGGGTGGAACAGAGGAAAACTGATTTCAAACTCTATCGAGAACAAGAGGAGGGGCTTGTGGTTCCTTTGACGGGGCTGCGACAAAACAATGCAGACCAAAAGGTAGATGTTTGTTGGCCTTCCAGTTCAACTGTTGAGTCAGCTCTCGTTTCTGTGAAGTGGTGGCTTGTGGTCAGATTGTGTAGGCCCTGATGATGACAATATACATATAATTAATTTAGATTGTATTACTTTAGTGGAGGACTGTTGCCGATGCATATTGAGTGTATAGGACTACTAATGGTATATTTGTCTGTGAAACATTAGTATTGCTTTATTGTTGTTACATGATTTACTTTACACTATTTATTGTTTATAACAATGCTAGGAGGATCTGAAAGTATAGCACTTCTAAAGGTTGTCAAAAACAGATATTTATGTATAGAGCTTCATATATGCCAGTGATAGTCTTATAGCCTAGTTACAATTGTAACAGCCTGACATAATAATAATAATAATAATAATAATAATAATATAATTAAATAATTAAGTTTCAGTGTAACTGAAGCATTTGTTTCGGTCGCTGTGCAGTGTTCCAAGAATAGCATAGATATATATATTTTGACCCGATGATCGACCATCTGTCCGCGATGAAGTCAACGTGCGTCCTTCGTTCTACTCAAGGGTTTTAAAAGTATCTAGCGCAGACAGAAAGTACCAACCATTTCCTTCATTCATCAAGACCACCACAGTTTCCACCAGCTCAATACAAAATAAAAACCGAAACAAGGATGATGAGCCACACGCTTTATTCAAGCAGAATATAACACTCTGAATTGGTGGTACAAGCATGGCTAAAAGCCAAAAGACATGCTGGTTTGTGATGCAGTAGCCGACGATTAAACCATTCTATTACAAACAAGGGTTGTATTGTTGACGCTGTGGTTGGAGCAGGTGCTGCAGTTAACATAGCAGGAAGTAATAGGATAAAAACATACACAAGTAATGTCATCTACAAATAAATATTCAATAATTGTTTATATCACGAACATTAATATAGATAAATAATCAATTGCAATTGAAAATGTGCGGTTGCGAACATTTCCGTTCGTTATCTTGTTTACGCATTGCCTTTACAACACCATCAGCCTGCCGTAACTATTGGCTGGAGGTGAAATCACGCACAATACTTCGGCGTGTCACACCTCACGGTACCGGGAAAAACGGCAAAGCAGGGGAGGCGGCACTCTGGTTCCCGTGGCGCCCAGGCACCGCGAGAAACACCCCGTTCTCCTTCAGCAAGGCCTGGGGCACGCGCTGGCTGTGGCGCGACACGAACGCCTTCTGCAGCTGCTGGCTCATCGGGGAGGCTTTGTACTCCATGCAGTCGGCTCCTCCCAGACTGGGCGCGCACCTCACCTCCCACTTGAAGTACAGCCGGCCATGGTTCAGGGCGCACACCTCCTCCGTCACGCCCTGGCCCACCAACTTCTCACAGTTCCCCAGAAGGTCGTCGTTCCAGCCGTTGTCCTGATCCCACACCTCGAGGCGCAGGGTCCGGCCGGCGGACAGGTCCTGGTCGCCCAGGTCGAAGACGCTGCCCCATGTCGGGTTGTTGTTGTTGAGCCACACGGGGGTTTGTCTCTTGACCGTCCCGGCGAATGTGATCTTCACGAAGCCGTCAGTGGAGGTTGTGCTGTCCCCCCACAGCCCGGTGGCCTTCTGGACGGTGATCAGCACGCGGGCCATGCCCCGGCGCGAGGGGCAGCAGTCGGGGGTCACGGCCGGGTCGCCCTGGCAGCTGCAGGCGCAGGGCTCGCTCTGGGAGCGCCTGGCACCGGCCTTGCAGCGCTCTGAGCAGTTCCTCATCAGGGCCCTCTCCAGGATGTAGTGCGAGATGGCCGTACGCAGGTGCTTGCGCTTCTCTCCCTTGGCGGGAAGCAGCTCCTGCAGGGCGTTCAGGGAGTAGGACACAAGGTTGGGGAGCCGGGGCACAGAGTCCAGCCAGGCTTTGTAGGCGGAGGGGTCCTTGTCCGCGGAGAAGAGTAGCTCCGGTTCCCTGGTCTCTCCTCCTTCTACCTCGGTGAACCTTTAGGGGAGAAAGGTATGTTTGAAAATGTAGATGTTAAATAGACTGCATTTTTACGGCGCTCTTCTAACCAGTGGCCACTCAAAGCGCTTTACAACATTGCCAAACATTCACCCATTCATACACACATTCACAGACCAAACCAGTTCTCCTAACCAGCCTGTTAGGAGAAGTTAGGGTGAGTTGTCTTGCTTAGAGAGACCGCAACACTCCGGGAGCCGGGGATCGAACTGGCAACCTTCCGGTTACCAGCCAAACCGCTCTACCTCAAATAGTTATATTAGGAGTCAGACTCCACAAGAATCCCGACGTGTAGCACAGAGGCCTTACCTGTCGTTGAACATGCTGGAGAAACTGGACTTGCTGTCAGATTTCTGGATGTCCTTCTTGCAGTGCTTCGCTTCAGATTTCAAACTTGCGACGCCGATGCTTACAGCGGCCTCGGCCTCCAGGCACATGGCCACCTCCTCCGCACTGAGGCCCTGCAGGCTGGCCAGGCACTGCCTGATGCTGGTCACTGACTTCACACTCCCGCCCAGTTTCACCTGTCAACAGGTCGGGAGGAACAGTGGCCCAATCAGAACGCATGGTGGCATCATCGGATAACATTAAAGAATAATATGGTAATCCATTTTAGGGAGCTAATGACGAATATATATTTGCAAGAGGATTAATTCATGGCCTCCTAATTCAAAAGGCGATAGTCCTATCTTTACCTGAGTGATGTAATGGGTGCCGTAGGTGTCGATCAGTTTGTAGAAGCGCTGCTTGTTTTCAGGGGAGAAGGTCTTGGGAAGGTCTTTCAGCGCTGCGTAGAACTCCTTGTGTAACCTCGGCTTGTGTACGACCCGAAAGCTGTCCCCCGTCGGTAACAAAAACATCAACGTCATCAGCAGTGAATCAATATTGAATCGAGCAAGAAGACAGCCAGCACGTCGGGAGCAGTCAGGGTGAGGTCTCTTGCTCGGGGACCCCTAGACACTCACGCTAGGAGGAGCCAGGGATCGAAGTAGCAACCTTCCAGTTACCAGCCAACCTGCTCAACCTCCTTAGACAAATGCCCCCCCCCCCCCAATAAAATGGGAGAAAGGAGTGCAGAGAAAGGTGTCTTCACGTGTGTTCATTTGACCATACCTGTAGTACTCGCAGGAGATGCTTTGACTGGTGAAGCTGAATTTGTCGCTCTTAGTCTTCTCCATGGAGTATTCGGCCAGTTTGGAATCGGTCCCGGCCAGCATCAAGGAGGCTTTTGTGTCCTCCTTTGCAAAATCCAGATTCACCTTCCAGTTGTTTGTCACTGAGGAAGAGCTGGAGGTGACCAGGGCCTCGCTGGACCGGTACGTGCTGCTGGACAGCTTCATCTTGCATGATTGGTTGGGCCTCCAGTCCGTCACCGAAAGGGGCAGCTTCTGCTTCTTGCCCTCCAAGAAGGGGTTGGGGCACAGGGTGCACGTTTTGTCCTTGTGCTCCCAGAGTTTCAAGTCAATGACAAAGGCCCCTTTGCGGGCCATCTTGGTGATGTCGAAGCCTTCCCCTGCCAGGTTGATTCCCGGGGGGAAGTCTGCGTTCTTGCACTGGCTGGCTGTCCCTGCCAGGCATGACTGATGGCTGCACTGGAGCAGAGACAGCAGGAGACCGATGCGGAGGCAGTTGTTGGACATACTGTGCGTCCGTATGCTCGCAGATTTGACCGCTTTGGTTTATCCTGAAAGACGATGAGAGTAATTGTTATAGGAATACAAATATTAATTCATCAAGATGATGGCTTTAGAACGTACATTACTGTCTGAAAAAGGTTCCCCTGATTAATTTCATAAAGCAAATAGTTATACACCACCAGTTACATAGTTATTCACCATCAGTGAGAGGTAAAAACAAAATCACAAATAATCGTAATCAAATCTTAACAAAATGCAAGAACAGGCAGAATACTTGACCCACTGGTTTCCAACCTGTTGTTCCCCCCTCCTTCGACGTGAAAAGAAGTGCAGAAGCACGGTTCGCACCCTTGTTTAATACTTCACGAGCAACCCACTGTTGACGAGTGTGTGGGTATGAGGTGTCCGCGGTCTGGGGGAGAGAGGAAAACGGAATTCACACTTGATAACAAGGGGAGGGGCTTGTGGTTCCTTTGACGGGGCTGCGACAAAACAATGCAACCCAAAAGGCAGTTGTTTGTTGGCCTTCCATTTCGACTGTCGAGTCAGCTCTCGTTTCTGTCAGTACGTTTACATGCAAAGCCTAAACCGATTGAAGCCATAGTTCGACTATGCTCCTCAATTGTACAACTGCAATTGTCTGAGTATATGGCGGTTAGAAAATTGATTCATTGGCGGAAGCATGTCATGCCCCGGTACGATAGGCGGCGCTCTACCCGTTTCAACTAGTGGTAATAGAACCTCTTTACGTCACCAGCAACAACAAACTCAGCAACATTCGAGAAAGATGTTTTCAGTAGACAGCTGTCAGTTCACTTCGGGTCCATGTCATTATCCGACGCTACATTGTTCCGCGAAAAAGTCCGCAAACGACCAAGAGGTCGGAACAATGGAGCGTCGGAGAAATGACATGGACCCGAAGTGAACTGACAGCCAGCGGCGGTTCTACATCCAGTTACGGGACTCTCTAACGCCTCTGTCCGTTGACTGATCCCCATTGACTCTGAATGGGGACGGACGCGCAATGCATTGTGGATCCGTGCGCTGAAGGCTCCGTCAAAAAGTTGAAAAATGTTAAACTTTTTCGGTAGCGACGGATCCGTCATCCAATCAGAACACGTATGCAAATGTAAGCACTGTGACACTACTCGGGCTCTGACGACCCTGGAAACCTCCCCCATCCGTCAGCCACGCCTTCTGAGTCCTTTGACTGACGGTGAAGTGGGCACGAGGCGTAAATCGACGCCACTTCGCCCGGGGCGGGACTTTACGTCCTACGTCACTCGCTATGGGTGTGCATATGTGCGCGTAGCCGTCACTCGCGATGGGTGTGCATGTGAGAAAGGTTTTGGCTTTTAGTGTCTATGGGTTGGTAATAACGGTTCTGATGATTTTTCTGATGGAAAAGTGGTCTTTTATTTCCATAATCTTTGTTCAGTGAACGCATAAACCCGTTTGTTAGTTAGCAGTTAAACAAAATGCGATCTCTTTGTTTACAGTTACCAACGACCAACGTTTAAAGACTGATGATTGGGGGTTCGATTCCATAGTGATGCAAGGTTTTTTCTTTCATTTTGGACTGCACACACATCGCGAGTGACGGATACGTGCACAATGTACACACATCAATGTCTTTACAATTCCTAGGCAACCGAAGATTAAAAGATTGTCTAGTGGTTAACTCTTGAATCACATGTACTAAGACCTGATGGGTTAGTGGTCAGAGAACAACTCATTGACGCGGGGATAAGGGGTTCGATTCCTTAATGAAGCTAGCTTTTTTCTTTCATATTGGACTGGATGTTTGCATGCTATTTTGTGTAACTTGTAGTTTATGATGATGAAATGTTACGGTAAGGGTAAGATAGTGTTTTTGCAACACAATATTTCTTACAATAACACAAAGTCCAAAGTTTTGATGACTCCAGTAGGAAACTTAAGATACCTAGAGAAATGCGTGAGTGCTCACAAAACATCAACAAGTCAGCAGTGTGGTCCAGGGTGATCATTTCTGATATACAGTACAAAAGCTGAAACTATTAGCCAGGAGTGGGAAAGATGCAGACGCAGACATGGGAAGCAATAAGACACACCAACACACAGTTGCCTGTTGCAAAATGGTTCACAGTTTAATATAAATAGTTAGGGTTAGCTAGGGATTTTTTTCGAAGAACAGAGAACAGTCCAAACTGTGCACCCCACTGCCGAGAAATATAGCCTATCATCACAGACTGTAGGAATGTCACCCACCCTCCATCGCGAACGACACTGACGCTCATAATCCGGTAGTGCAAGGAAGTTCGTGCACACTGCACACCCATAGCGAGTGACGTAGGACGTAAAGTCCCGCCTCGGGCGAAGTGGCGTCGATTTTGAGAGTCCCATCCAGTTACGCCACCTGTTGGTATAATATGTCCCCTTTAAATAAATCGCCATTTCTCCTTTTCCGACGGCGACAACCATAAACATATAAAGAAATAATTAAATATTTATACTTAAGGAAGAAATAAGGATTATTTATGTCTATGGCGACAACAACACGATTACCGTCTCCTTCGACTTTCGGCTCACGGGGCCCGGCTTTACGATCTCGAGCATGTGCAGAACGCGAACTCCGATATGCGATACGATGCTGGTATGCAGGTAGAAAGCCGACAATGAACGAGTTATAGGTGTTCTTATCCGACTTCGCTTGTCCGTTCATGTACCGAATTCTGTGGTGTTTTATGCATTTTAAAAGTCCTGTTGAGGTCTTAATAGTTAATTTAGCCTATGACTCTGCATGTAAATTACAAGGCCTAATAATGAATACGTATGTTTTAGTCTTACTGAAGCATTTGTTTCGTTCGCTGTGCAGTGGTCCAAGAAAAGTATATATATATATTGCTGCAAACTAAACATAACCCTAATTTAGGCGCAGTGGACGTATGGGAGAGAGCGCGTCGCCAGAGGCTGCGTGAAGGGTGCAAGCAGGCGGGCAGGGAGGGGGCATCACAACACGAGTGGCGTGATCCGGGCCGAGTACATCCCCGTGGCGGTCTCCTCATTGAACCTCTTCCATTCGCCAGCCCGCTCCCTCCGCAGCCTCTCCCGTCAGGAGAGCCACACCACGTCACAGCCTCCGGTGGTGTCGCTCCCACACCGCGCCGTCTCCACAGCGCTGCGGGCTCCTGGTACCGAAAGGCCGGGTCCGAGACGGGATATGTTCTGGAAATAAATACACAATGGAAACAGTGGTGGGAGGCAGTCTATCGTTTTATTTTTTTATCGGATAGCACCCTTGACTTTGAGGATATTACATAGACCGATCCATCAGGCATTGTCTGGAATCTGCCGGCTCAAATCTCAGCCTCGGCGCTCAGCGAGGGCATGCCCAGGACGGCTGCTGCTAGCCGGCTGCTACCGCTAGCACCGCCCGGTCACCCCGACCGCCGCCGCCCGGTCGTCCGTCCCAGCATCAAAGCAACTGGTCTTGCCCGCGTTGTTTAGCCCACAGACACAATCCGGATCTGGATATGAACACACGACCACGGATCGTTCTCAAGGCAGAGCGGTCTTCTTGACCTCCACTCGCAGACCAACGAGCAAGACCGACACTGCTGGCATCCAGAGAGAAGGGTTATTCAACACTTGTATGCAGCATCAGTGTGAGGGGTGGGTGATCGGAGGCAGGTAGCACGCTGTTAACCCCGGAACCCCCCCCCCAACCCCTCTCCCCTCCCCAACCCCTCTCCCCTCTCTCCCTCCCCGGCTGGGCACTTGCATGGATCCGCGGGATGATCCTGCAGCCATCGATGGACGTGTCCGGGTCTCTGCCCGTTTGGCTCATTTGGTTTGCTAAACACCCCCCGGCTTTTCCTTCGCTTATAAAGACCACTGATGCTCGATGCCAAATGTGATGACCCTCACGGACCCGCACCATGCACGGGGTTGGCCGTGTTTTCGTCGACCCCCGCGGATGACACGCGTGCGGTTCTCCGACTCGACCAGCGGCCAGCGAGCGACGCCGTCGCCGGGCAGCGGTGACCACGCAGCGGTGTCGGAGGGCTCCCCCGACCGCTAGCCCCGCACCGTAGCCCCACAGCGGGCTATGTGGCTAACTGCACAATACAAACACATCGGTCACCGGCAGCACCAATGGTGCCCAGTACGTTTTTAATCGCAATATTCCTCCTGAATTTGTATATAGGTGTACAGTCTTTTTTCTACGTGTTTTGGGGCATCGTTTTGACCGTGATGGTCGCCATGGCGTTCCTGAGCGGACCCAGGCTGTTGGACTGGGCCAGCTCTCCTCCCCACCTGCAGTTCAACAGATACGTCCTCACCGGGTACCGGCCGGTCTCCTCACTGCCCGAGTGCGTGAGGAGTCTGTTTTACCTCCACAATGAGTTGGGGAACATCTACACTCACGGTGAGTGCCCGGCCTGCTGATGGGAGTTCATGATGTTAGAGGGGAAAGGCTTCTTTTTTGGTTCATTACACCTATAATAACACATAGATAACACTGATATAATTGTAATAGTTATATTTAAAAAGAACTCAGTAAAGATCATGATCATATGTTTGTGTGTTTATTTGTGCTTGTTTGTGTTTGATTTTGCCTTGTTGACTTTTGAAAAGATGGCTTAGATACACACTTGTAAACCGTGGTCGAGATTTCAACATGTTGACCTGCCACAGCCCGAGCAATCTTTGTTACACTAAGACTGTATGCAAATGCACTCACTGAGTAGAAGGGCAAAAAGGGGAAAGTAAGTCTGCATGGGGACTGTGCTCATGCTGTAACCCAGGCTGCCCCACTCCAAATGAGTCCCAAAATACCCTTCCAGCCCTCCTAGACCCCCAACACCCAGCCCCAAGCACCACTAGGCCCCCAAGCCCCCCCCCCACACACCCAACACAAGCCCATGGCAGCATGCAAGGAGCTTGTGAATGACTTGGCCGAGACCCCTGTGGAGAATCTCTGTCCGGGACAACAGCTGTGTGTGTGTGTGTGTGTGTGCGTGTGTGTGTGTGTGCGTGTGTGTGTGGGGCTTGGAGGGGGGGGGGGGGGGGGGGGGGGGGGGGGGGGGGGCCGGGGTCGTGCAGACAATACTTAAAATAGATAGATGTGTTGGATGGCATGAACAGTTTCACCTGGCTGGCGGAGAAAAAAAAAGAACAATGACATTGGGTTGACGGGGCGCTGCAGGAGAGGAGGCCCAGGTGGGGATGCGGCGGTGTCTATGGACACATGGTCATGTGCGTGTGTGTTTTTGTTTTTTTTCTCGCCCCGTCGTGTCGTATTTTCAAGGACCCTATTTTGCACGCCAAGCACTAAGTCCGTGCCCGCACACGCACGACTCACGGGAGCGCGGCTGCTTTATGTTATGTGGGCATTAGCGGCTCCACCGAAAGCTGTGTCTCATTATCAGAGACACGCCCACACACACACACACACACACACACACACACACACACACACACACACACACACACCCACTGAGCAGTGTGGGGATGTTCTTATCATTTATCTATTCCGCCGTTTATTATGCATGCATACATGTTAACCGGGGTACTGTACAACGGACAAAGAAAGTTCCATTAAAGCCTCTGTAAAGGAATCCACAACATATCTGTAACCGGAGCGAATGATTTGAAAGGCGCTGCACCTCAGCGCATTAGGCGCTCGGTGATAGACGCGCCAAGTTGCAATCGAAACCAGCAGCAGTCAGGACACACAGGTCATCATCTATCCATTCAGACCTGTGTGTGAGTTTCTGGTACTTAAGGATAACATTAGCCGGACTTGGACCTTGGCCGCTCGTTTCTAAGCCTCCTTTCTAAGAGACATAGCGCAAACATGGCTGATTAGGGGACTGTGTCATTCAAACCTCAGTACCACTGAGGCCACTGTGTGCCCATCACCTAACCATGCTGCTTTCATATGGCATAATAATCAATAACGTTTTAGTGAAACCAAAAGTGTCACTTTACAACTCAAATTCTTCAGGACCTTTACCCTACCCCTGTCTCGATCTCTCCTTCCATCAGTCACACGCAAACTCCCTATTTCCCTTGGAAAGGCATACAAAAATGACACCGGCTAGACAGTCTTGAATAGGCAAATTGCAAACAGTAAAAGCAGACGTCTCTCTGCCTCTCTCTCTCTCTCTCTCTCTCTCCCTCCTCTCCGCAGGCATCCCACTGGTGTGCTTCCTGGTGCTCATGCCCCTAAACATCCCCTGGTCTCAGATCAGTGTCACCTGGCTGGGCGTGGTCCACTTCCTGGCCTGCCTCTCGCCCCAGCTGGGCTCGGTGGTCTACCACCTCTTCATGAACCACGAGGGCGGCGAGCCTGTCTACCACACCCTGCTGAAGCTGGACATGTGTGGGATATGTATGATCAACACACTGGGTACGCTGCCTGGCTCTCCGTCCGTCTACGTTGAAGTTTAGGGCCTTAAGCAGACGCTTTTGTCTAAAGCGACTTACAATGGATGCATTTGTCAGAAGAAGTAGAAACGACGATATATCTCTGTGGGTACAGTAAGGGTGTTCATAGAAACCAAGTGCCAAGCCCTTACAATCGCTAGGTTAACACATTCCCCGTACACAACAAAGACAGCTCAGATAAGAGGCTACACGATGCTCAGTACTATTTTAAAGTGCCAGGATGTACAACGTACAATAAGTGATTAAGAGGGGGGGGGGGGGGGTAAGGGGGGTTGCTATGCAGAGTCTAGGTGAACTCTGAAGTGAGTCTTGAGTCTTTGGCGGCAGCTGTGACGGAATCTACGGTCCGGAGCCCCAGCACGCTTTAGACTTTTAGTAGATGAACTTAGACATGAGAGATGTGGCTTGTGTTATTTCCCTAACCCTGATGAGGTCAGGGATATAATATACAAAGAAGCACACTCACCGCATCCTACAACATATGAAAATGAACCGGGCCCATTCGCAAAATGCAAATGAAAGATCTAGGGATTTGTGAGGAAATATTTTGCTGGTTCGAGCATAGGTTTACCGGGCTGCTGTACCCTCTGCTTCTATGCTTCATGGTTAAATGGTCTCACTGCCCCTGGGTGGAGGCCAAATGTGACGGGAGACATTATCTGTGTGTCACATCTTCAGACTCGTTCAGGTTCCTCAGTACAGTCCAATCGGAAAGAGGTTGAGCCGGATTAAAGAAAATATCCGTGCTGCCAGTTCATTAGAAAAAGCTATTTCGAAAGAGACATGACATGAATTCCTTAGCATGGAAGGGTTAGCAAGTAAGGGTGAGGCATCTTGCTCAAGGACTGCTGTTCGGGTTTGAACCCAGAACATTACAACAGAGAGCCAAATACCCTTATCACCACCCAGCTGATCCTGCTATCTTGCCAGTCTCAGGAAAGGGGAGCTTCTGGGCAAAGGCTTGCACGAAAAGCCTTTCGGATGAAAAACCCAAATCCCTCAAACCATGGAGCTAGCATTATTTTGAGGTATTTCTTTATCTTACTGTGAGTTGACTTTTGATTCTCTCTCTCTCTCTCTCTCTCTCTCTCTCTCTCTCTCTCTCTCTCTCTCTCTCTCTCTCTCTCTCTCTCCCTCCCCCCCCTCCCCCACTCCTCCCCCAGGTGCCCTCCCCATCGTGTACAGCACGCTGCTGTGCTACCCCTTCACGCGCACCCTCGCGCTGATCACCTACATCGTGCTCTCCAGCTACGCCATCTACTGCGCCGTCACGGCCAGCAGCAGCGTGCGCCGCCTGCGGTCCTTCGCCTGGCAGCTGCTCTTTCGCTTCACCTTCTTCCTGCTGCGCTGGGCGGGCGTGGGCGGCGGCAGCCCCACCTCGCTGCGCCACTTCCTCACCATGGACGCGCTGGCCGTGCTGGGCGGGATCATCAACATCACGCGCATCCCCGAGCGCTTCAGCCCCGGCCTCTTCGACTACTGGTGCAACAGCCACCAGATCATGCACGTGTTGGTGGTGGGCTCCATCCTGTACCTGCACTGGGGCGTGCTGGACGACCTGCTGTGGATCAACAGCTACCACTGTCCGGACTGACTGGGGGCTGAGCCCCCGCCCCCCTCTGAATCCCCTCTGACGGAGGCGGGGGGGCCAGGGATTTAAACAGACCTCTGGGAAGGGAGGGGGGGAGGGAGGGGAGGGAGGGAGGGAGGGAGGGAGGGAGGGGGGAGTTGCATTGGGGGACTGATGCTGACTGTGGCTGCTGTCTGGACCAGAGAACGTGGGACTGGTGGGGGTCACACCTGGAGGGAGGGGGTCACACCTGGAGGGAGGGGGTCACACCTGGAGGGAGGGGTCGCACCTGGAGGGAGGGGCCACACCGCTGAGCGACGGAGGATGTGTCCCCCACCGGAGGCGCGCAGGCGTTGAATGTTCATATCTCGTTCCCCCTTTGTGTGTGTGTGTGTTGGCGGGCGTGTGCGCCCTTGTGTGTGTGTGTGTGTGTGTGTTCCACGTACGTCCATTCAGTAACCCCCTTGCCTTGCCACGGAGGTGAGCAGCCTTGCTCACACACAGGAACACCCCTCCCTGTATGCTGCATATAAAAGTATACAAACACAAGCACACATACTACCCTGTCGTATACAAGAGTTACGGAGATTAACCACAGCAGTAGCTTGAGTATCAGGTTCTCTCAAGCCATTACACAGGCTCACTATACAGCTGTGTTTAGCGTAGAGGAGGGACTACGAGAGACAAAGAGCCTTCACTTTAGTTTTGCATTGATAAGTAGTTGGCATGGATGACTTAGAGGAAGCATGACCAAATAATATCATGTTGTTTTTTTTTACAAAGGGGAACTGCTATCGCTCTCAGAAGTCTCTTGTGCTACTACTACCTATGCATCATATCTAGAAACACACACGGAGACGCGCACACACACAGCCACACACACACACACACACACACACACACACACAAAGACACGCAACACCGTCCTAAGGTCCATGCTCCATGCCGCCAGTGGGTATTGCACAAAGCACTCCTAGACTCGACGTTGTGAGGTCACTTGGAACTACTTGAGTTTTCCTTTATTTATTTGAATAAGTGCTGCTTGCACGAGCCGTCCTTCTGTGGTATAAGTTCATTCCTGCCGAGACCACACCCGCCTCTGTAATGTATATCCACTGTGGAGAAGCTCTTCCCCTCGGTTCGATGACGTAAGCCGAACCGGGGGCGCGGCGCTTCATTTCCTGGCCTGCGAGGGCGGTTTTCTTTTGTTTGTTTGTTTCCCTCCTATGCGAGGTGTATCCCGCTAATCGAGAGTATCGCCTCTATGGTGTTTGCACACCTGAACACGTGCCAGTACAAACAAAGGCAGTTTGATGAGGAAATGGATTTCCTCCCCCCCCTCCCCCCCAAGTGAGGGAAGGGCTTTGAAACCCACGGGACATAATGGGAACGCTAACCTGTCCTACCGCATACCGCCGTGGATCAAACCAGACCAACCTTGGTGCCAGCGCCCCAGGTGCCATCACAGGCGCGGCAGGGAAACTAGACGGCATTCTTCCTTTCAATGTTTTCTTTTGACAGCACAATACAATATCTGGTGTGGCCAGTTTGGCCAGCAAACACAAATACTCAATCCATCATTCTTTGGCATTGGAAAAAGAAAAGGAAACATATGAATCATCCCAGAACAACCAGAACATGAATTAGGCATTGGCATTCGGCTATAAAGCTCATTAATGGCGACAGTCTCACAGGGTAGTGAGTGCCCAGCGCCGACCTAAAACATTCACACATTTTATTAAAAAGATTAAAAAGAGGTAACTCATTTCTTTAATTTTTAATCAATACAATTTCTTCTTTTTATCAATGGTTGGTTATACAGTTCTACTAGACTTTCAACGGCCAATGGCAACAATGGTGTGTGGTCTTTTGAGGGCTGGGTTTGCCTGGGGTGGAAATACAGGTTCTGTAGGAAGATGTTGAGCGAGTCAAACTTAGAACTCGGGTCAGGCCGGGGCACAATTACAATTCCAGCAGCGCTGCTAAAACTGGCTCCGTCTACCGTCTGATGTAGACCACACTATTACATTCATTGTAAAGATTTATTTAATAATTGTTATTTAATAATTGATGAAAGTGAATGAGGATTATGATGGTTCAGTGTTTGTTTTTAACTATGTGTGTTTTTTTTTGCCATCCGCAATAGATGAAGCTATATCATTTGCCATACACATTAGATGAAGCTGTATCATGTTTTATTTGTAAATGATGACACTTGGCCCGGTTTATTTAGCCCCTTGAGGCCCTATCCTCAAGATGCCATTTTTTGCACCATCCTCCGTTGCAGGGGATTAGTTTCTCCACGTTTTGCCCCGGGGGGATGGAGGGGAGGGCAGCCGACCTGTCCATGACTGGAGGCTAGCGTCAGTTCAAACAGTCCAGAATGAGCTGGACTGCTTTTCAACAAGGAACCAAACGCGTTTTGCTGAGGCTGTCCTTAAACACACTTAGTGTTTTGTTTCACCCCTTTTTAAGCAGACATGAGTGAACCCCTACACTCCCCCCACCATCCCCCACCCCTGATTTGCGTTGTTTTTCCGGATCGATTCTGTGTTTTGAGGCGCGATGGCTCACTAATGAAATGGTTTGCTCTGTCCAGTCCTGCTATACCGAGGCACTGCTACGAGTGCGGGCACTGTTAGGCTACTGTCATATGTGTTTGTGGTCACCTTTTCTTTTTTGTTGTTGTTGTTGAGCATTTCTCAGCAACGTTTGCACCAAGGTTTGACACCTCCAACACCCTGACACCGTGTGGTGATGTGTCATGTCCTCTCCCAGACCCACTCTCTACGTGAGAAAGGGCCTGAGAATGGTATCTCACAAGCACACACTCGCCCACAGAAACACCCGCCCGCACACACGCACACGCATTAATTATTAGTAAGTTTCGCTTTGCAAGCGGAGATCAGTGTGCACGGGAACCACTGGGTCCCACTGGCCCAGCGATCACCGTTTGTTGATAATCGATCACCATTAGTCATAGATTAGTTACACATTCACGGTATTCCAAAGGGCTTTAGGTCAAAGAAGTGAAAGGTAACATACTAAACCGCATTTAAAGTCTGTATATTGAATTGTAACCCGATGTATGTAGAGGATACACATCCAGCGTAAACTATAATCCAAGACAATACGTCCTATTTTCTTTGACGCAGTACGGCGAGGGGAACAATACGCCTGAGAACGCACACCTGCTCTCATGTGCGTCTGAGGATTCTGAGTGACCCCTGTCTGACTAACTAATCCAACCATGTGTGGGTGTCACTACCAGGCAGGGTAACCATGAGAACGGTTACCCCTCGGCGGGCCCTTGTGCGTACCCTTCGACTGCAAAGGGATATCTATGCATTTTTTCAGATGTAAATAAAGTAGACCTGTGTGTTTGTACGATGGGTGTTGCCGGTTTATGGGGGGTGGGGGGGAGGGGGGGGTATAGAGTGGTGGGCCTTGGTGGTGGTGGTGGTGGTGGTGGGGAGTGGAGGATGTGTGTGTGTGTAAATGGGGGGGGGGGGGGGGGGGCGGTTGTACAGCTTAATCTCTACATCTTGGGTCTCCCATTCTCAGGGTGCCATAACAGTAGCTGTACTAGATCTTTTTTTTGGGGGGGGGGGGGGGGTCCCGTCTGTCCCGTCTGTCCCGTCTGACCCGTCTGACCCGTCTGACCCGTCTGTCCATTATGGACTAGTCTAGTCCATTATGGACTAAAGGGTTCACATGGTGGCTGTCTGGGTGCGCTTTGGGGGACATCCATGGTCTGCTTCAAACTGCTCTGTTGTTCTTATTGTTTTCATCATTTATTTTTGTTTGACGCAGAGTTCGGGCCGTGTGAACGAGGGGGATTATTTGTGTTGTAGTTGTGCCGAAGGCCTGTTTTTTTTCCAGAAGAGGAGCTAATGGCCAGTAAATTGGTCTCTGTCCGTGTATGTTCAATGATATATATATATCTATATCTATATAGATATAGAAATGACATGATGTTTGACTACATTGCTAACAAAATAGATTTTTTAATTGAACAGCTGCCGGATAGTCTGTTAATCAATATTTATAACGTGATTAACATATTGTATATCAACGATTATTATTACTGTAACTGTGGGGGATTGTGGCACTGATGTTGTTCCTGGTCCGACCTGTACAGACAACAAGCCTAGTCCCATTCCTGTAGGGTGAAGAGAGCTTTCTGGGGGCTGTCTGTCTCACCTCGCGTCGGCCCTGACTTTGCTTCATGAACGTGTACTTTCATGTGGGACTTTGGCGTCATCTAACGGCCGCGTCGTGTATTGCCAGAGACCTGTCGTCTCTTTATCGAGGGGCATACGGGAATGGCTTGTATTGGCCGAGTGATGACAACGACATGTAGTAAAGGGTTTGGAGGCGCACAAGTGACTAATTTGCCATTCATCGTGTTTTTAAAGTGTGTGTGGGAGGAGGAGGAGGAGGGGGGAGGTAACATTTCTCTGTGAGAAAAGTCCTGAAGCAATGTATACAGATGGTATGACATAAATGATTCGATTTTTTTCCTTCTATGCTGATGGGATAGAGATTGCATCTCCAGTACGCCTCATTTCCCACTGTGTTTGTGTGTGTGTGTGTGTGTGTGTGTGTGTGTGTGTATGTGTGTGTGCATGGTCACACACAAACACACTCACACACACACCCACAAAGACATACTATTCCCGGGTCCCCTCCTTCTTCATGTTTGCCCGTTGTGTAACAGACAGCTCCTAATTCTCCTAAAAGTCTCCAGCAGCGATTGTGCAATAAACGGAAGTCTATATTTTTAAAACCTGACTAAAGATCTCCTTTATTGGTCCATGTTTGTTTAATTGCAGTGGTTTAAGTGTGTGTGTGTGTGTGTGTGTGTGTGTGTGTGTGTGTGTGTGTGTGTGTGTGTGTGTGTGTGTGTGTGTGTGTGTGTGTGTGTGTGTGTGTGTGTGTGTGTGTGTGTGTGGTTGAGAGGCAGCAGATTCCTGGTGTTATTTGCAGTGTGATAGTGATGACAATGAACATTGCATTGCTGCCTTACAGTCGCGATCTAATCTTTGTTAAGATTTGCTGAATTCCTGCTCATAACCGTAGTAATGATAATAAGCCTGGGCCGAGATCACTTTAAATGTGCAGAGTGTAGGATATAGTGTCATCTAGTGGTGAGGCTGCAGATTGCAACCCACTGAACAACTGATCTAGGACCAGATCGCTTGTGATCCAAGCATATTGAAGGCACATGCTCTTATCTGCTGGTATGTGTGTGACGTAACCCTTACATGAACTTCCTCAAATGTTGGACTCTGTCGTCCTAATGTTGCAATAAAAAATGTGGGTGGATGGTCCAAGGGCTCAGGTTTTGATATCTCAATATCATAAAGGCTCAATTCAGCAGGGTAACTCAAAGCCACTTTGGAGAAGTGGATGTTAAACCACGGGCCGGCTGTGACATCAGGGGGCCTGTTTCGTCTCTGAAAGTTCTTCTCGTAGTAGGGCTCTTATCTCAGGAAGTATTTCACATCTTCCTGTGGGTTTCACTTCAGCGTTTCTCTGTCAACCCCGGCGGTGGGTTGCATTTAAAATCGGTCCCCTCCCCCTTTTCACCTCGCTCCCTTCAACTCTCCACTTCCTCCATCTGCCAGCGAGATGTGCTGAACTCCGACGCCTTCCACTTCTCATTCTGTAAGCCCGGTGCTCCGCTTCTACACCTCTCAACGCCGACCGACTCACACCAACGCTCAGGTAGGCCCGCTCGCTCGCCCTCTCACACGACCTCACCCTCAACCTCACCCTGATGCATGGACGCGGCACCATGACCCTTGACCCTGCCCCTCACACTCACTCACCTGCTTCTCAAACCACACCTGTAATCGGGTTGGTCCGTACAGGCCTTCCGCATACTCTTTGTTCTAGGATTGTGGTGTAAATAGTAGGCTGTGCAATATAAAATGATGAGTCGTAAAAATTGAAGCATTGGTGTTGTTGGACCTTAAAGTCTTTCGCCTCTGTTTAAATTAAATTCCATTCCTGTGTTGCAGGTAAGTCCTTCAGGGTCAGCTGAAAAAACACTTACAAAGAATTGCGTGTGAGAGATGGGGACTGATTGATCAGTGGCAGAGGCATAACGGTCTCTGATACAATCATGCCTCACTCTATAAAGGATTATTACATAAGTAGCAGGCCAGCTGAAGGAGTCTTGTGATGCAGGCAGAGAGCTGCTCTGTCTGTCTGAGCTGGGTGAGGCGGTGTCTATGAGGAAGTGAGATACACACATGGAGGCAAAGCAAAAACCTCCAGTCGATTTTGTATTTATTCCTCCACAGTTACTTAATGCAGGGAAAGTTTAATAAGGTGGGTTTGCAAAAACCTGTTGAAACCAGGTCTGTGGGTAAACTGGGTCTGTAAACTGGATCTTTTCCGCGTTGCTCTTCGTATTAATACTGATTAGGCTGCAAGGCTGCAGAGGATGTGATATTACAACAGAGGCATTTCCTCTGTGTGTGCGTGTGCCGTTTGCAATTGCCTTCACGAGGACAACAAGCGGCCAGGGGATGAGTCAAGACGGATGTGAGCGAAGTGTTTCAGGGTGCTCTTTCTCACGCCGTGGTTCCACGGCTCCGGGCCGACACACAGCTCCCTCCAGAAGCGTGTTCAAGACCTGAGCGCTGCAGTGACACAGTGTTTGGGATGCAAGGGACAGAGGCCTTTGTGACTAGATACTAAGTGTAGGAACTGTAGGCTGAGGTGAATAGCTGTTCGGTTGGAGTGAGGTTTGACGAGCAAGCCGTGCCTCGGTCAGAAGACAGTGATGCGGGTGATGAATAAGAGCAGGGAGAAGGCAGGGCTTGATGCAGCACAAGTCGGTTTACTTTCTTATTCTTCAGGTGTATTTGATGCTTTATTTTGCATCAATTGTACAGTTTGCAGAGTGTACAGATTGTTTAAAACACAAGCGGTCGACCGACCGAGAGAAGGGAGGTGGAGGAGGACGGCGGTCTTAGACAGACGAGGGGAAGTCGTTTTTCGAAAGCCTTCTCTTCCTCTTTTCTCTGGCTTCTTTCTATTTCCTGCAGCTTTCGTGATGAAATAGCCCGCCCGCCGAGATAACAAACCGGGAAGCAAGTGCCTTGTTGCTAAGCCACCCACTGACAGCTTTCTGCACTCTTTGTTAACGTTAAAACAAGGAACATGGCGCCCACACACGTTACATCCACAGTCCTACTTACCCACCATCTAACAGCATTAGATACTACATTTTGCTCTTCCACTCAATCTCCTCTCTATATTGGTGTTACAATTACATTTAGGTCATTTAGCAGACGCTTTTATCCAAAGCGACTTACAATGGTTGATACACACAGTGACACAGTGACAGAGACAACCGTTCAGGGGGCGACAGCCAGCTCGTCAGGAGCAGTAAGGGTGAGGTCTCTAGCTCAGGGACACCTCGGCACCCAGCTAGGTGGAGCTGGGGATCAGACTAGCAACCTTCTGAGCTAGGCCAACCCCCACTGTTGTCACCAGTCGTCGTCGTCCCCCCCCCTCGTGTGCCTCTCTCTAACCCCCGACCCAACCTCCATCCCACGCTACAGGTCACCATGTCCCGGAAGGTGGTGAGGTCCAGTAAGTTCCGCCATGTCTTCGGCCAGGGCCTGAAGGCCGACCAGTGCTACGATGACATCCGCATCTCCCAGATGACGTGGGACAGCAACTTCTGCACCGTCAACCCCAAGTTCGTGGCCATGATCGTGGACGCCAGTGGTGGAGGGTCCTTCATCGTGCTGCCCCTGAGCAAGGTGAGCCAATAGGAGGGAGCGGGGTTCGACAGAGCCAATAGGAGGGAGCAGAGTTCAACAGCGCCAAACAAAGACAAAGTGTTGGGTTATAGTGTGTTAAATGACACGCCCAAGCACACAAACGCCCACGCACACACCGACGGGCGCCAGCACATTCACATGAGGACGTGCAAACTAAAGCATACATTTTAAATCTCACTAATCCCTGCCACTTTTTACATTATGCATAGCATTTATTTCTGAAGCATTATCCTTTGCGTATCAGTTGTGGCCAAGTCACGCTTCGGAAGTGAATTCTGCCCAATAGCACAAAAAAGGAGAAGCTTTTGCACCGTTTTCTGAGTCGTCACACTCGGCTGGCTGCGGCTCTTCGAGATGTCTCCATATAGGGAGCGCTGCAGTGCAGATCGCAGGGCAGGATGTGGCCAGCTCCCTGCGACTCTCTGCACGGTGGCTGCGCGACAGCGGAGATGCGAGTTCAACGCCTTATTTCGACGCAGAAGGTGGAAGAACGAGTTTTTGCACGTCTCACGTTCCACCCGCCCGACAGCGAATCATGAACCTCTTGTGTCCTCAGAGACATTTCTGGGTTTTTAAGTGTGAGAAATGGAACAAATTATTATTTTTTTTGTTTTATTTAGGCTTATAGATTAAGGATAAAGGATCACCCTGTGATTCTATCAGATTTGACTTGATTAATGATCAAAACCAATTCCTGCCACACTGATGACAAGATAAAACTTCCTGACGAAACTATATTAAATCACTGTTCCCTCTCCCTCTCTCTCTCTCTCTCTCTCTCTCTCTCTCTCTCTCTCTCCTCTCTCTCTCTCTCCTCTCTCTCTCTCTCTCTCTCCCATCTCTCTCTCTCTCCCTCTCTCCCATCTCTCTCTCTCTCTCTCTCTCTCTCTCTCTCTCTCTCTCTCTCTCTCTCTCTCTCTCTCTCTCTCTCTCTCTCTCTCTCTCTCTCTCTCTCTCTCTCTCTCTCCCTCCCATCTCTCTCCCATCTCTCTCTCCTCTCTCTCTCTCTCTCTCTCTCTCTCTCTCTCTCTCTCTCTCTCTCTCTCTCTCTCTCCAGACGGGACGTATTGACATGTCCTACCCCACGGTGTGCGGCCACACTGGTCCCGTTCTGGACATCGAGTTCTGCCCCCACAACGACAACATCATAGCCAGCGGGTCCGAGGACTGCAGTGTGATGGTAAGGAGAAGTCAACCGGCCTCACTGTTCTCAGTAGGATTCATTCACTCACTAACACACTGGGTTGTGAGTGATTCAATCACACTTGGATCTGATTCAATCAGACCTGGATCTGATTCAATCACACCTGGATGTGATTCAATAACACTTGGATGGGATTCAAAAACACTTGGATGTGATTCAATCACACTTGGATGTGATCAAAACACTTGGATGTGATTAGATCACACTTGGATGTGATTCAATCACACTTGGATCTGATTCAATCAGACCTGGATGTGATTCAATCACACTTGAACTGATTCAATCACACCTGAATGTGTTTAAATCACACCTGGATGTGATTCAATAACACTTGGATGTGATTCAATAACACCTGGATGTGATTCAATAACACTTGGATGTGAGTGATTCAAACTAACTTGGCTGTGATTGATTCGTATACACATGAATATTATTCACTCATTCACACTTGGATGTGACTGAATGCAACACACTTGGACGTGCGTGATTTTTACACACGTCAATGCGTATTACGACACGTAGATGCTGACCTCCTGGCCCGGTTTTCCTCCCTAGATCTGGGAGATCCCAGAGGGAGGTCTGACCTCGCCCCTGAGCGAACCGGTGGTGAAGCTGGAGGGCCACTCTAAGAGGGTGGGCATCCTGAGTTGGCACCCCACCGCCCACAACGTGCTCATGACCGCAGGTACCCAGGGGTTCAATGCTCATTCATAAAGTGCACACCCACACACGGGAACACGCAGGTGCATGCATGCACACACACACACACACACACACACACACACACACACACACACACACACACACACACACACACACACACACACACACACACACACACACACACACACACGCACAGATACACATTGACACACAGACGCACACAAACACATTCTACCCACACACACACACTCTACACACCTACTTCCAAACTATTTCGACGACCTCGGACTACCTCGTTATCGTCTCACCGCCCTGGGCCGCTCCTCACTGCCCCCTGCAGGCTGCGACAACGTACTGATCCTGTGGAACGTGGCCCGCGGACAGGAGATGGTGCGGATGGACACCGTCCACACCGACCTCATCTACAGCGCCTGCTGGAACCGAGACGGCTCCCAGATCCTGACCGCCTGCAAGGACAAGACCCTGCGTGTCCTGGACCCCCGCAAGGGCACCGTGATCACGGTGGGGCGCCGCGCTAGCTCCTCTGGTTCGCCAAACGCGGCATGGCTTTCTCGAATGACTCGCGGCAAACTGATGATGAACGAAACGCACAGACGCACGCACAGACGCACGCACGCACGCACGCACGCACGCACGCACGCACGCACGCACGCACGCACGCACGCACGCACGCACGCACGCACACGAACACAGTCCATCACACACACACACACACACACACACACAGACACGCACACACACACACACACACACACACACACACACACACACACACACACACACACACACAGAACCCAAGAACGAGTGACCATCTTGCAGTAGGGAGAGTGAACTTAGTATGTAAGATGGTGCGTGATGTTACCGTGGATCTGAACCCGTCTCCTTTCCCCCCCCCCTCCTCCCTCAGGAGAAGGAGAAGCCCCACGAGGGCTCCCGGCCCGTCAGGGCCCTGTTCGTGTCCGACAACAAGATCCTCAGCACGGGCTTCAGCCGCATGAGCGAGAGGCAGGTGGCCCTCTGGGACCCGGTGAGTCAGGGCGCACACGGGCCTCAAAAGAGACCTCAAAAGAGGTCGGGCCTCAAGAGGGACACTGTTAATATATAAATATAATTACATAAATATGTATATTACAATTAGGGCATTTAGCAGACGCTTTTATCCAAAGCGACTTACATCGGTTAAAACACACGGCGGAGTCGACCATGAAAGGCGACAGCCAGCTCGTCAGGAGCAGTTAGGGTTATGTGTCTTGCTCAGGGACACATCAACACTCAGCTAGGAGGAGCTGGGGATCGAACCAGCAACCGGTTACAAGACAACTGCTCTACCTCCTGAGCTAAGCCGCTGTCTAACTGTTGGAGAAGGCTGCCGTTAAAGGAAACTGATTGAATTACTGTCTTGTGACACGTACATGATTATTTTTCCAGTACATGTTTATCACTAAGATACTTTGAAATCTGCAGTTTGAAAAAAAAAACAACAACGAACATCCTTTATAGGGAAAATGACCAAACGTTGATTGTCCTGCGTGAACCAAACTCTGAATGCGTTGGGGTAGCTACGGTTCTGGATCCAAACAGCCATGTGTGTGACGGCTCTCCTTCCTCTGGACAGAACCATTTCGGGGAGCCCCTCACACTTCAGGAGCTGGACACCAGCAGCGGCGTCCTGCTGCCGTTCTTCGACCCAGACACCGGCATCGTCTTCCTGTGTGGCAAGGTACGGCTCTGTTTCAGCCCCTTAAATATACTCTGTCCTGTGTGGATCCATCTATGAACCTGTGTGTGTGTTTGTGTGCGTGCGTGCGAGCATGCGTGCGTGCGTGCGTATATGTGTGTGCATAGATGTACACCATCATAAAGACCGACTGACAAACCGATGCCCACCTTCTTACCAGACATGTGACCCGATTGGGTCCCTTTCCTTTCACCACAGGGGGACACCAGTATCCGCTACTTCGAGATCACCGACGAGGCGCCGTTCATCCACTACCTCTCCATGTACAGCGGCAAGGAGAGCCAGAAGGGCATGGGCTACATGCCCAAGAGAGGCCTGGAGGTCAACAAATGTGAAATAGCAAGGTAGCTATGGCCCCGAATGTATTAAAGCTGCAGCAGGTTCGATTTGAGTGTTGAAATCGAGACGGTAGAAAAGAGCAAGAGAGACCAGAAACAATTCGAAACCACGTTGCCTCCCTCCCTATCTCCCTCCTACATTGAACTGTTGCGTTGGCACAATTGTGATTGACTAGCGGAATGGATTCCATGAGCCAATCAGGATTGCGATGCAATGATTGGTCAGATATGAGCCAGGAGCAATCTACAAATCTAAGATTGAATACCTATATACTGGCAGCTCTCAGTAAACTCCCACCAAATATTCTCACAGAGAATTTTAAAGAACTCACAGCTCGTAAATTGTACCGACAGCACCTTTAGAAAGACAAAAACAGTGCGCTGTTCGACCCTAACCATGATTTCATTCATAGATAAAATCATGAATAACTTGTATGCATGACTTTTTCAGATTCTATAAGCTCCACGACAGGAAGTGTGAACCAGTTGTCATGACCGTGCCCCGCAAGGTAGGAAGCATCCCCTGAACATTGATGTTACCATGACAACGATACACCTCCACCAGGTGTTCTGTTTGCATTCCATGTGGGCTAAACATGTCTCTGTCTTTCAGTCTGACCTCTTCCAGGAGGACCTGTACCCTAACACGATTGGTCCAGAGCCGTCGGTGGAGGCAGACGATTGGTTTGACGGCAAAGACGGCCAGCCCATAATGATCTCCCTGAAAGACGGCATTGCCACCCCGACCAAAACCAAGGAGTTCAAAGTGAACAAGACTCTCCTGAAGAGCACGACCGTCTGCGCCGGAGACCAGGGAAACAGAGGAGGGGTGAGGAAAACCTTTGCACATTATTCTACGATAGTTTTAATGTACTATCAGTACTATCATCCTTACCGTCATAGCGCTATAAGTACTATGGTTTAACCTAGCAATTGTTAGTGCTTGGCACTTGGTTCTATGAACATCCTTACTTTACCGAGAGAGGAATATTGTTGTTTCTCATTCTTCTAACAAATGTACTTCTTGTAAGTCGCTTTGGATAAAAGCGTCTGCTAAATGCCCTAAATGTAAATGTAAATATTTGCTTCAGCAATAATTTAGTAAAAAAGCAATATTTCCTGCTAACAGGCTATCAGTCAATCAGCCACATCCGTGCGAAACCAGTGATTCACCAGAGATAGCACTATCTCCAGGGTCTGACTTTACATACTGTACGTCTGACACATGTCTGTCCGTCCGTCTACCTCTCTCTGAACTTCCCAGGAGATTGAAAGCTTACGGAACGAAGTGAAGCAGTTGAAAGAGGCTTTGGAGGCGCTGACCAAGACGGTGAATGATCTCCAGCTCCAGCAGCAGTAGTGCCACGCCCTGAGAGAATGAAGAGAGAGAGAGAGAGAGAGAGAGAGAGAGAGAGAGAGAGAGAGAGAGAGAGAGAGAGAGAGAGAGAGAGAGAGAGAGAGAGACGTGACCACTGACAGAACAGTCGACTGAGTTTGAACTGGCTTCATTGGAGATCTTAGGGAAAACAAAGGGTTAATGGAAGGATATCACTGCTATATTGAAAGCCAGTAATAATAAATTCAGATTACCTTGTTTTCAAAGTATCATATTTTAATGTTATTGTTATCAAGTGAATACACAATTTTATGTTTTTTAAAATTCAAAACATTGTGGTAGTGATTTGCTTAGACAAGGGTTGTATGACAAGCTATGATACATAACTTCAGGTGGCAAATTAAAAACATTCTTGAAATATGTTTTTTAGAACAAACTATATGCATTCCATAGTTTGAAATAAAATGTTTGGTTTTCAAAATTCTACTTGATCGTCTGGACCTGTTCTTAAAGAAATCATAAAACAACGAGAAAATGCTCTCAATAGAGGTCTGTTTATTACTCAGAGGTTGTTTATTACTCACAGGTTCGTTTATTACTCAGAAACTATTACTCAACTCCCATTTCAAGCCTCAACGACAATCATTGAAAGTTATTTCAACATGACCACCCATGGTACCTTCTTTTGTATATTAGTATGATAATAATTGTGTTCCTCAGCCCATGAGCCCACCAAATTGCATAACTTTTGGAGTTATCTGGACCCACAAATACACAAAATGTCAAACCGAAACAAAAACCAAATAGTAACCTTCAAAAAATACAAGCAATAAGGAAATATACACAATCTTCCTTTATTACATTTAAGACATATAGATAACTAAATACAGCGGTGGTATGAAAGAGGTATGGATACGACAGCACACAATAAACAAATTCACAATTTGGCGATTGGTAAGTGGTGACCGCTTAAATGCTTTTGAGAAACTCCACACCTGTTCCAGGTGACATTTGTACGCAAAGAAATAATCTGCCTGTAACCCAACTAAAAACCCTGTACCTAACACCAAAGTAAAACACCAAAATACATAATAAAAGGTACGCATTTATCTGCTGGTATTTACAGTTTTCCTTTCCCCCCCTCTATCAAAAACAACTGTCAGCCGTCGTGTTCCTCCTCGCCTCGCTCCGTCCTCCGCCTCAGACATAGTTCTTGTTGGGAGCGGAGGCGCCGCCGTTGCTGTAGTACTTGGCCGCTCCCGGGGAGCCCCCCGACTTCACCTTGCTGAAGCAGCACAGCAGACCCCCGGCCAGGACGAGCAGGCCGCCGGCCGCCCACCCCACGAAGATGCACGCGCCCAGCTCCCTCTTCCGACTGGCGACCACTAAGGGGTCGTTGAAGTCGCGCACGGTGTTGTGGGCGGACCAGCTGACCGGGATCATCACCAGGAGGCCGCCCAGGATGAGCCCGATGCCTGCCACCAGGGAGATCTTGGCTTTGGCGCTCTCGCTCTCCACGCAGGTGGTGAAGTCGGCGCCGGCGAAGAGCATGAGCAGGCAGAGGGAGCAGAGCATGCAGCTGATGATCACCATGCCGCGGGCCGCCTGCAGGTCTGCGGACAGCATCAGCAGCGAGTCGTACTTCTTGCACTGCTGCTGGCCGGTGCTCTGCACCACGCAGTTCATCCAGAGGCCCTCCTCGACGCTCTGGAGGGAGGGAGAGAGAGAGGGAGAGAGAGAGAGGGAGAGAGAGAGAGAGAGAGAGAGAGAGAGAGAGAGAGAGAGAGAGAGAGAGAGAGAGAGAGAGAGAGAGAGAGAGAGAGAGTCAAGAACATGGATCGCTTTCTGTCTTTGTTGTCCAAACCAGCATGTTATTATTGTTTAAAGTTGTATGTAGGTGCTCCATTGGATGGAAGCAATATCCTAGACTTTTGCATTTTAATGGAACATTTTAAAATAGCATTCAAGGAATTGGACACAGACCTGGATTGATGAAAACAGGCAAGAAATCAAAACGAAGTCGATGCAAATGAACGACCGATGTGATACGATTCAAGTACACAACGATAACAGAAGCCTTCCGTCCGTCTACTCCTGCTCACCTGCGCTATGACGATGGTCTGCCCGGTGAAGGCCGTGACCTTCCATCTCGGGATGGCGCAGCACACGATGGCCCCGACCAGTCCCAGGATCCCGAGAGACACGCACACGATCTGCACTCCGGAGGAGCCCATCCTGGAAGCAGAGAAGGTACACTCATTCACTGCATCCTCGTACATCGGTCTGGTCTTCTTTTAACGGTAGAGACATTTGATGTGCATTGAAGTGCTGTGAAGCCAGCAGGCACTGTGGCTTCCACTGTGAAACACCAGGGGGAGATTGGGGGGTGGGGGGATATTAAATCTCAATGAATGTCCCGTCACTTCTTTGCAATATGTCCACGGTGAGTCACAGTTGCAGGCTTAGCGGGCGTTTACACTCTTGTATAATGTCGGAGGATTGGAGCGCACACTGGCACAGGCCTCTACACGAATAACGTAGCTCGGAGCTAAATATATAACATTTCCACCCAGACACACAAGTCCGGACAGGCTTGTGTGTTGGTGAAGGGGCCGGGCCCCTCCACCACTGGGCAGGCCACACCTGCCCAGTAACCTGAGCAGTGATGGGATTGGCTTGTTTATACTTTTCCGAAGACCTTTATTCGCATACCCAGAGCTACATGCCTCAAGGAACCTTTTTCTCAATTGTTGTTTTGAAAAGTTCGATGTTCCACTTTTTTATTTTTTTTATGCGATTGTTCGCCTATTCATTTGATTCATAATAATATCTCCTGGACTAAAAGGACGAAGATTTAGGGAGTCTCGGAGTAGAAGGGACCAGGTGAATTTTGGGCGGGTTTGCAGCTAAAAATAATCAAGCTTAAATAATCACTCATAAAGGTGAAGGAACACAAGATGAACAATAGTATAACCGAGACATTGCAATTTATTTAGTCCGTACACTGAATTTGAATCGATATCAGGCGGCTCGTAACTTAAGGGTAGGTTAATTATCCACAAATAATTCTTAGTTAATGCAGTAATAAAAATTATTATATTATTATTAGCATAGGGGTGAGAAAAAAAAACATTGACTACAATACAAAAACATAACCCCAACCCTTTAAAAAAAGTATAAAATAACTACCTTAGTTTTCATGAACACCATTACCTTATCATGAACGCCATGAATATACATGAACATACATGAATTAGTAAAGGATTAGTAGACCATTGGTTTATTGTTAGTAACTGTTAGTACATGCTTATTTCTGCCTTAACTAATGTTAAGTAATGGTTCATTTATGTACCCTAGTTTTAGATGCCCATTTGCATTTTATAATGGTTACTTTTGACCACTTTAAATAAGTAGAGTTAATAAATAAATAGCACTACACCAATTCTCTCTTCAATTTAAAATATTTATCTTACCTTTTAATTGAAGCTCTTTTGCCTCAATAGAAAAGAAAGATAATGAAACTGGCGATATGTTAGTTTGAAAAGCTGAATCTAATCTTCTTTATGAAGGCGCTGGAGGGTCGGGCTGTGAATAGTGGGCTGTGGCGCGGGGTCTAGGTTCTTATAGAGGAATGCGCTGTAGGTGGGGTTAGAGATGGAGAGGGAAGAGATGCAGGAGAGAAGCCCTACAAGACTGAACCTGTCCTTTTCGTCTCTCTCCCTTGCTTTTTGGTCCCCCTCAGAATGTAAGGAATAGCTTCCTATACGTGGTAATCATGGCTGCCATCTGTCTTGGAACGAAACCCATTTAAATTTTAACAATACAATGTAAAAAAAAATGCATGAACTGTTAAATATATTAACATGATGACGTATTATCTGATCCAGGTGAGCTTGGATATCCATCTTATCACATATTCTCCAAACAACCTCCGGCCAGTGTTGCAGGTTGTTTGGAAACCATGGCTGCAGGTGGTTCTTGCGATGATGGAATTCACCATTGAGTAGACAGTAAACAACACAAACAGCCGGTGAATCATCAGGAATGTCGTCCCTGTTTTTCCACCTGTTCTGACGGCCGCCCAATGGACACGTGACTGAGCCTGTGTGCGTAGGGATACTGGGTTGAGAGAACCAGGGCGGGCTAGGCTAGTGAAGAGGTCCTAGATTAAAGGGATTCGGGCAAGGCCACGGAAAAAGATGGAGAAATAAGATGTAGGTTGGGACACAATTGAGTTGTGGATGTCTCACACCAGTTAACCTCCCTCACATGCAACACACACAGACACACAATAACACACTCTCAGACATGCACTCAGACACAATCACACACAGACACAAACATGCATGCACAGACAATACACACACACACGCACGCACTCACGCGCACACACACACACACACACACACACACACACACACACACACACACACACACACACACACACACACACACACACACACACACACACACACACACACACACACACACAAGCACAACCGCGCCCAGACTGATGCTTTTTTTTTTTTTTATATGCTAGACAAAGTTTGGAAAAAATAAATACATTGCAGAGGAGTACTTTGGTAGTACATATTGTTATATAAATATCATATAATTAGTTGAATTGGTATTTTATGTGAATGTTTGTGAAGTTCAAAATTGTTCCTACTATGATGACTTCAATTCTCATCAAAGTTCCATCTCGTTGTAGGCCAATTTGAAATATTGGCCTACACTACAAGTTTTGGTTGAGTTGTATTGTGATGATCTCAATACAACTCAACCAGAACTTGTAGAGTAGGCCAATGTTTCAAATATCGGTTTCAGGATGACTAATGATACTAATTGCATCGTTTTACCATGAGTCTTTGTCTTTCTAGAGTGCGTCAAAGGCATGTACCACTCGAGCGGAGGATAACCACTCATCCGTGTCAAACATTTTTAACTGCAATTCCATCTATGACCACTTGATGTCGCCCTCTGAGGCCTTTCCCCACAGATGCCATTTTGAATGGTCGAGGAGGCGCTTAAACGGGATGACGGATGCTGCGTTTGTCCAATCAGATGAGACCATTTCAAGTGCTAAACCCCACGCCGGACCAATCGGGACCGAGCAGATTTAAAGACATCACTACGTCCTAGCCTCCTCCGAGAGTGTGAAAAACACGGCCCTTTTTAAGTTCCGCGGTCGGGGAAGATAAAGGGGGCCTGCACTGCGAAGGAGAAGGGGGCCAGAGTCACCATCGCCGGATACATTTTACAAAAGGCAATTCCCGGGAAGAAGTGTTATCCGGTCGGAACCGCGAACTGGTAAATATTCCGTCCCCCTCCAACCTCCAGAACATATTCTATCAGCTAGCTAACTAGCTAGGTTAGCTTAGCACTGCCCGGTTGGAAGCTAGCTACGCTAAGCTAACGCCAAAGCTCATTGATTACTGTGGTCGGCGGACGCCGTTCGCCCAGGGTTCGACGGGCTAGCTCGGTGCTAGCGCACTAAAACCAGATCCTAAAACACGAACTGTGGTTAAAAATATTTTTTGGTGGTGTGTTTGGTCGTGTTTGAAGGTGAAGTACGAAGCCGAGGACTTAGCTGCCCGAGAACGTCAGAAAATAAAGAAAATGGCGGAGCCGGACAAATTAAACATCGACTCCATCATTCAGCGTCTCCTGGAAGGTAAGCGGGTTCCGCGGGTTCCTTGACCCGGGAGTGTGCCTTCTCTGGCGGGGGCGATTGTACTTTTGGGTGTTGGTGCCAAAATGCATTTGTTAGCATCTGATGGTGACATCGACCGGTGCCTGCGAGGCTTTCTGGTGCGTGCTCGATGGGATTTCTCCCATTGCCAGGGACCATAGGTTGTACTGGTCCGTCGAAGGGTGAACTGGAGCTGGATCAGTCCTAGTGGGAGACCATCTGATGTAGTTTGATCAGGACACTACTATGAACGTCTGGGGTTAAAGCACAATTTTGGCTACTGGGAATCTCGGCACTGAAATGGTGGGGGGCATTTAAGTGGCATGGAGAATAAGTTTGTTGTTTGACAAACACACTCAGTTTTTTATTAAATTTTCAGTCCAGTTGTGGATTTTGTTGTTATAAGGGCCTTTTATAGAAAATGAAATGTATTTTTGTAAAGCACTGATGCTTTTTGCCGAATGCTCACCAAGGGCTTTTGCACTGTGCTTTGTGTAAAGGTTATGATAATCTTGTGACAACCCCAAGAGCATATTGGTCCAAAGCCACTAAACCTATCAGCAACGTTTTCTGTTGAGAAAAGTAAGCATTCCTGCACACTTGAATATTGGTTAATGTTCCACGTGCATAAAAAAATCTGACTTTTGGAATATAAATATTATCTCTGGTTTGGAGTTGCCCTATGTTCTCGTGCTAACACTAGCAAGGTCCCTGCAGTGTTTTTATTACAAACAATGCGCTTTTAAAGTAGGCTTGGTTTTGTTATCAAGAGCTATGATCATCATGGTTGGCCATCACTAGACTATACAAAATATAAATCGATGTTTGTGCACGCTTTACTTTGATCTGGAACGTTTTGCCAGCCAGTTTTGTAATGAATTTGAAGGTAATTTTGCTTAATGTGTTTTCATTGTAAACATTGCAGACTAGACTTCTTCCAGCCGTTAATTCAGCCCTTTGAAGGAGTGTGCCGGGACACAAATGCTCTTCAGAAACCGAGACCCGTCTTCAGTAATTCCCACTGTAGATTCATTGCGATGGGCATTACGTGCCTTAATGTGGTGTTTCACTAGAGTCCTCATGTCTGCAGATGCTTGCCAGGGATTCTAGATACGTAGTGTTCAGTGCAGCCTGATGTTGATTCCGATAGTCTAACCACAAGCCTTCGTGATGTCGGTCAGGTTCAAATCCCCGCTCAACGGTTTTAAAAGTTCAGTGGGGGAGCGTCGAGTATGTGACCGCAGAGAGCATGACCTCCGCCATTATAGTCTGTATATATAATTCAGGCTCATCTGGAGCCACTGCTCCTGGGCAACACAGCTGTCCCATTCTCCACCAGAGGCGTGCTTTCAGTGCACTTGCAGTGTGGAAATGAGTCGAGCTTTGGTTTATATTTAAACCGAGCATGTAGGGCCGCTGCAGAAAGACATTTTCCGCCAACGGTGACCTGCATCTAACGGAAGCGGTGCGCTGCAGAAATGGTGCACTAGATGTGGATGCTCTATGGCTGCGGTTATCGACTGGTCCGGCCTCACAACCCACACTCTTGAGTCCTTAGGTCATAATCCATTTTCAATGTTTATTCTCAACACCTATTGCAATAAATGTCAATGCAGTCATGAATTCAACAAAAGGGAGTGAGTGAGAAAATGCAACAATTCGGGCTAAACTCAATGAAATAGTAAGCCATCGAAGCCTTAGTTCATTCATGGGCTACCAAAACCGAATTCATTAAAGATTAAGGTTTGGCCTGTGCTTATTCAAGTAGGGCTGAATGTTCGTCTCCATGGACCATAGCGGTACCAGCTAGCTGCTGTGCGTGATGACGTTGGTTTGTAGGCTACCGCACTCTCGCTGCCTCATCCTTGCGATCAACCTTCTTTTCTAAGATGTCCCTGACCCACTCAGTCCGTGACTCATCCCGAATGCCCCCGCGGCCCAGCCGGGTTCAGAACCACTGCTCTTTGTCTGTGGTACTGCAGGCTGTGAACCATCACTCCTGAACATGACATTTCATTGTGTCAACTAATGCACCTGTTAATTTTTCCATTTCTTTAACGGGTGCATTTAGGAATGATCTGTAAAATAGCATGTTTAATTTAGTCATTTTTAAATCGGCTGTAGTTGAAATGTGAGTAATAGAGAAAGTTATCAGAAGAGAGCAATATTTAGAAATTAACAACCCCAAAAAATATTTTCTCCTCCATTCATACGTGGCCCCTTCCTTCAGGAGCAGTCACTTCACGCCCTCGCGGGGGTCAAGATTAGGGGTGAAAACATACAAGTTCTTGTTAAGCAAGTCATAAACGATAACAATTATTGTAATCAATCATCATACAGGTTATGTTGGGTATTTTGGGAATGTTTGGGAGCAGGATATATCCTCCAATAGTCCAACGCCTTCGCCTGTTGTGCAATCATTCGTTGTTGCAGACGGCGTGTTTTAAAAAAGGTCCAGGCCGTGTTCTCTAGACTAACTTCCCCTCCGCATTCGAAAAGCTTTACAATAATGGCAGCCTTCCAGGAACGTCCTGACGTCAGAAGTGGAAGTGAGATGTATAGAAGCTTTGCTCTGCTGTGGTGGACTGGCGGTATATGCAGTTTATCTGGATGTGTTGGGTTTCAATGGCTGCAAAGTGAAAACCTCCGTTTAGAAATTCCTCATGCTATCTTTAAAGCAGTCAAATGGCAGGTTGAAAATGATTGAAATGTGGAACCATGTATTCAATGATAATCTTTTGGTATTTCTAGCATCCCTATTGATTGATTGGCAAGCTGGATTCTCCAAACGAATCTGGACTGCAAGAGAAGCACGGATTGGTCAGAAATGAGTCGGGTTTGGTCTGATTTGAAAATGGTCTGATTCAATTCAACCTCATTGTCATTGTGCAGAGTTTAAGTACAGAGACGAGGAAATGCAGTTGGCGATTAAGCACAAGTGCAGTAAGGTGCAGAGAATGTAAATGTAATGGACTAATATAGATTGAGTGCACTGTCATCAGTTTTAACCGTAAAGACAGGTATAAACTGTTAAGTATGGTGTGCAACTGCACAATCAACCAGAAAGTACCATCTCACAGAGCCATTACTCATGAACAGCTTCGGCATTTCTAACGACAAATTCCACTTAAATTGTACCCCTTAAATCATACTTTTTATTTTTTTATAAGAAGAAAAAACGTTTCAACTTGGGCTGTGATGCTAATGCACTCGGCTTGGATTCCTTGTTTAAGTGTTAACCACCAAGCCCGAGTGTGTTTTCTCCACGCAGAGTCTCGTGGAACTTAGTGGCATTATGAAAGCTAAGAATGTGCCTTCTGGGTGGTGGTGGTGGTGGAGGAGCAGCAGCAGCGTCTGTGTTTTGTACACAGCTTGTTTCACTGAGTCCGTGATAAGGTTGTCGGCGCGGCACAGTGGAAAACAAACAGGGCAGATAATGGCAGTATTTATATCCTCTTGCGTAACAGGACTGACCTTTTTTCCCTTCCTCAAATTCTCCCTTTACATCTGACCATAATCATTTCCCTTTTTCAGTTAATTAGACGTGTTTTCATTCGTTCATAAAGGTAGTAGTCTGTGAGGTTGATGCACGCCTTTAGGGTCCTGCCTGGGTTATACCCACCTGCCCGCATGCATGTTTGATGACCAAACCAATCAAATGCATTGGGGATGTGGGACTTCCTTCAATTGGATTACGCGTGCATTAGACCTAAACGGTTCCGGTGGCAGGGGCCGTGTTCCTGAAAGTACACCGGAGGAACCATGACATCATGGCTGAGCTCAGGGCCAGGCTTGACTAAACTAACCGTTGATCCTGGCTCTCTCTCTCTCTCCCCCCCACCGTTCTGCTTTGTGCCGATCCAACCTTTTCCTTTCTACCCCATGATCAGCGCAGCAGAAAGCCCTTTTGTTAGGCGGTCCCCCGTCCGGCTCTGAGCTCACGGCTGCCCACCGGCCTCACAGGGCTAACTTTGGAGTAAGCTCTGCTGGGGCTTAGCCAGGAGTAATCCAGGTTTATAGAGGCGAGCAGCGCTGCAGTATTGATACCTCGTTCTCACTTGGGAGGACTTCGCTTCCTAATTCTGGATTCTGATATTTTTGTTGCTCTTCATCAAAGGAGTTCCATAATTTGTACCCAGTGATGCCTAATTATTAAGTAAATCAATCGATGCATATCTATAAGGCCTATTGAACTGTTGTTGAATTGATGACATGGTCCTCATATTGATGTTATTTCCAAATGCATTGATATTTGGGTCCTCTTTGAAATTGGCACATAACAGGTTTTGTTCAAATCCAGAGAAAGTAAAATCATACTACCAGTCCAACTGGATCAATAAGAAATATCGAGAAAAGTAGTAGTGTCGTTGTATCGTAAACATAACCACCCCCAGGCTTAAAGGATTTAACTTGAAGTTGAAATAGTGCCATACCGGGGATAGCTTTCTAGACACACCCCCCTACTCTAATTAAAATTCTTCGCAAGACGTGTTGTCAGTCTTAAGTTGAGTCGTGTAAACGGTCACAGACCCGGCCATCGTACACTCCCCGTCTAAATCTGTAGTGCAGACCACACTCCGACCAGAAGGCGGAACTTCTACATGCAGCTGTAGAACTAGTGTCTCCGGCTGCAGTGATCTAATCTCTCGGTTCATGTTTAGGTTCAAGATTCCTTTTTAACAAGTTTGGGTTGTTTTTTTTTTATCTTGAGTTGCGATAGGTTTCGGTACGAAAACAAGGCGGAGCAGAATGTGACGTTCACTGACGAGACCATAGCTGAGCGAGGTGCTGAGAGCCTGAGATGCTCACCTGACTGCATAGGTTATGAAGATGTCTTCTCGAACGTCAGACGTTGCACAATTCAACCCTGAACACCAGCCTTTGAACTCTGAAGCAAGCCTCTTTTTCCTGCTGACTGTGGCGAATTGCGTGCACCTTTGCAATCCCTGTGCTGCGATAACGTCATCAGTTGGGGGGGGGTGGTGATCAGAACATGCTTGCAGAACATTGACGTTTGTCTTACTCCTGGGTGCAGCTCTGCTATCGCAGGCTGATCTTGGCCCTGCTCTCAACCAGGAAACCTGTCGTTTGATGGCTACTGTGCTATCGACCATTTTATATATTGGCTCACCACGAGTTGTTGACGTGTGTGTGTGTGTGTGATGGGTTTGAAGTGTCTGTAGCATTTATCCAACGCCACAACCATGGCCCTTATTGTCAAAATATTTTCTGATGTTGTGGGTATTAACAAAGCCATTCAATGCGTATGTTGGCACAATACTTTGTGTCCTCTACAGATGCTCGCGTGTGGACTGTTTCCATTGCTCACTTCTGCTTCCTGCGTTCTCCCTCCCTCTCCCTCCCTCCCTCCCTTTCCACTGCTCCAGTCAAGGGCTCTCGTCCAGGAAAGAATGTCCAGCTGACGGAGAACGAGATCCGAGGGCTTTGCCTCAAGTCTCGTGAAATCTTCCTCAGCCAACCCATCCTGCTGGAACTGGAAGCGCCACTCAAGATCTGCGGTGAGTCCTCATGAACGACAGGCCCCGGTGACACACGTTTACCCCACACACCGCACACACGTTTACCCCACACACCGCTGACAGCTGACCGCTGCCCCCTGGGGCACGGCAGGGTTCCAGTTAGGGCTTTGACTTTTGCCCAAAAATCATGTTCGAAGTTCTTTTTTTTTTTTTTATTAATATTCAAATATTTATTTATAAACTTATTTTATTAAACTATTGAATTGTAAAATTAAAATAAATGAATCTTACTGATTTCCAGTCAGTAATGGTAAAACAGCACTATTTTTTTTTTTTAGCGCAGCCCGTTCGCCATTTCGATTTGACCATTAAATGCCTTCAATAAGACCTGGATTGGGCTTTGCGAGGTTTGTCTACCGCGTTGCTATGGTTACCGGTCTTGCGCGTTCCAACGGTTTATTAGGTTTCTAATAAATCGCTGTCTAATCAATACTTCACTCACCGCCTCTTCCGTGGTCATTACAATATTATGAATAGTCTGCGTCGGGTTCTCCGACGTCTCTCCCTCTTGGCTGGCCCATAACGGGTTTGAATATTAATGACTCCCCAATATTCGTTAGAATTTTGATTTAATTTTTTATATTCGACTTATATTCGAATGACGAAGTTCGGAGTCAAAGCCCTAGTTCCAGTGGTTAGTAGGATGTTGCGTATCACATTTACATTTTAGGGGATTTTGCCGGTGCTTTGACCCAAAGCGACATGCACCGTTGTTGTGTGTGTCGACTTGTCATTCACACAACGACGGCAGAGCCAACAATGCAGGGTGCCAGCCAGCTCGTGCGGAGCAGTTAGGGCTGTCCTTGAGGTGCCATGCGCTCAGGGACGCCTCGACACTCCGCTAGCAGCAGCCAGGGATCGAACTAGCGTCCCTCGGGTTACCAGCCAACCCGCTCTACCTCCTGAGCCACTTCCGCCCCCCCCCCCCCCCCCCCGTTGTACGTTCTGTTTGCCCGCAGCTGTGGCAACTGAAGAGCTAACCCTCTGCCGCCCCCCGCAGGCGACGTCCATGGCCAATACTACGACCTGCTTCGGTTGTTTGAATACGGAGGCTTCCCGCCCGAGAGCAACTACCTGTTCCTGGGCGACTACGTGGACCGAGGCAAGCAGTCCCTGGAGACCATCTGCCTGCTGCTGGCCTACAAGGTCAAGTACCCCGAGAACTTCTTCCTGCTGCGCGGGAACCACGAGTGCGCCTCCATCAACCGTATCTACGGCTTCTACGACGAGTGTGAGTATCAGGGGTCAACACCGCGGCTAGCCTCTCATAGACCCCCCCCCCCCCCCCCCTTCATTCTGTTGCTTATTTCCGTCCCCTTCTTTTCTGTTCTCAGGCAAGCGACGATATAACATCAAGCTGTGGAAGACCTTCACAGACTGCTTTAACTGTTTACCCGTGGCTGCCATCGTAGACGAGAAGATCTTCTGCTGCCACGGAGGTAATCGTCATTCCTAATCTGCCTCATCGGCCTTAATGAGGTGATATTATGCCTCCAGGTGTGATTAGTCATTATAAGCTGTCGAAAGTCTGCCCTGCCCTGTGCCCGAGTGACATAAGTGGGAGTGTCCACCTAGATGTATGACTGATAGAGGACAAACATTTGCTACAGTCCACTGGGGTAGGCTGGTGGACTGATCTATCCTGCATAAGTCTGGGTGGACACGCCCACTGGCGATGTCACTAGGGCAAAGGGACAAGGCAGATTGTAACGGCTATTCACACTCTCACCTGGCGGCATTATATCACCCTGTAGCTGGATCGAGGATTCTTGGGCGATGCATGAAATGCCCGCGCTGCTTGTGGTTATTGACCGTGGTCTCCGCCCCCCCCCCCCCTCATTGTCCGCAGGTCTGTCCCCCGACCTCCAGTCCATGGAGCAGGTGCGCAGAGTAATGCGGCCCACGGACGTGCCGGATCAGGGCCTGCTGTGCGACCTGCTGTGGGCCGACCCCGACAAAGACGTCCTGGGCTGGGGCGAGAACGACCGCGGCGTCTCCTTCACGTTCGGCGCCGACGTGGTGGCCAAATTTTTGCACAAGCACGACATGGACCTTATATGCAGGGCACATCAGGTATGCAGCTGTCATCTCAGCTCGTCTGGTTCTAGCTGTTAAACAGGGGTCCTTTCTTTAGAAAGTCCTGAAATTCAATAATCAGGCATTTGGAATGTCAGACGTCTTAAATAATGCAATTTAAATTTAGATGGGTCTTAAAAGTGTGTTGGATTTTGGAGTTAATGTTTCTTGAAACACTGTTGCATTAACTTCAGCTTAAATGGGTTTTAGGGGGAAATTTGTATTCATTACGCTGTAATAGAGCTACAAAACAAACCATCACGGAACCAATTTCCATAAATGCAAACTGCATTTCGTTTACTTTGCAAGTTATACACACTCGGAATTTGCTGCATATCCTTCATGCTTTATCAGCGATACGGATGTGAAGGTCTTAAATTGCATCACAATGATCTTTAAATGTGACTTAAAAATATGAAATAAATCTTGAACCTACAGAAACCCTGGTTATTAATAGGGCTGAACGATTTGGGGAAATAACATAATTGCGATTATCTTGACCAATATTGCGATTTAATGTGCGATTTTTATAATTTATCAAGTTCCTTATGTTGTGTATTATTCACAACAACAAAAAAATCATTCCTTAGTATGACCAAACCAACATTGGAAAATTTAAATAAATTAATCGTACTGATTTCCAGTCAGTAACGGTAACCAAGCACTATTTTTATTTTTTTTAGCGCAGCCCTTGCGATTAGCGTACCGAGTTCCATTCCATGGCCATTTCGATTTGAATTCGATTAATCGTTCAGCCCTCGTTATAAACCTTGCATTATACCTTAAATCGCTCAGAATGCCTCACCAACGTGTCGTGTTTCCCTTTGTGATGCTAACGTTGTGCTGAACCCTGCCCCCCTCCCAGGTGGTAGAAGACGGCTACGAGTTCTTTGCCAAGAGGCAACTCGTCACGCTGTTCTCAGCCCCCAACTACTGCGGGGAGTTCGACAACGCCGGTGCCATGATGAGCGTGGACGAGACTCTCATGTGCTCCTTCCAGGTACGGCGTCATAGCACTCTGTTTCCTTGGAGCTGTTAGCACAGGCTGCTGTGGATTAGTCTGGCTCTATGTTACCACATAGTTGGTAATGGACATGTTAACGGAGGATATATCGGGGGGGAGGCATGTGGCTCAGGAGGGAAAGCGGTTTGGCCGGTAACCGGAGGGTTCCTCGTTCGATCCCCGGCTCCTCCTAACCGAGTGTCGAGGTGTCCCTGAGCGAGACGCCTCGCTCTAACCGCTCCCGACGTGCTGATTGTCGCCTTACGTGGCTGACACCGCCATCGTCGGTGTGCGAATGTGTGCATGTACGAGTGAATATTATAAGTATTGTACGGCGCTTGAGTAGCCACTGGTGAGCAAAGCCCTCTATAAATGCAGTCCGTTCACCATATTGTGCCGGCTCCGTCCCTAGCGGGTGTGTTTTGGGGGTTCTTAACATTGTCGTCCGCTGTTCCCTGCAGATCCTCAAGCCTGCCGATAAGAAGTTGTATTCTTACGCTGGCCAAGGCCCGATCGGCGCGGGCAGACCGGTGACCCCACCACGGAATTCAGCCAAGGGGCCCAAAGCCAAAAAATAGCACCTGCTTGGGTCTGGCTCCCCTTAAAACCAACCAACCCCCTCCCCACCCCCCCGACTCTCGCCTCTACCTCCCAACACATTTTCTCCCTCATCACCAAACAGCGACAACGCAAACAGTATCCAGGGTCCTGTCCTGTTTTTTCCTCTGAAACTATTTTTAACTGTTTGGCTGTTGGGTGGGTGTGCGTGCGTATGTGTGTGTGCGCGTATGTATGAGCAATGAGAGAGGATGAATTAAGATGCGGCTGTACTGTGCATATGAGCAAATGTGTTTTTGTTTTTTTTGTTTTTTCTCTTTGTTTTTCTTTTTCTCTTTCCCATGTCCTCTTTGCTCTGTTATCCTGTCACTTTGTAGATGAAATGGGTTCTACCCCTCAGTGATGTTAATGCGCACCTGGACGCCGGTGGGTGAGGGGGGGGGGGGGGGTGGAGCGTGGGTGGGTGGGTGGGTGGGGGAGGGAGGGAGGGAGCGTAGGTGGGGGAGGGCCCTTACTGTTAATGTCAAGGCCCTGCACTGTTTAATGTTAAACACAAGCTTTTGTATATCCCGTTTGAGAGGTTTGTGCGTGTTTTATTTTGCGCGTGTGGGGGCGGGGGGGTGGGGTTAAGGGTCGTGGGGTTAGCTTGCACGCTGAAATAATAACAGCACATAAATCCCCACTTGGGCACACAGGTGGCTACGTGCAGAATGATCCTTACCTATACAGAGTCTCTTGACGCTAGCAACTTTACTTTTCTCCCCCATTTACCTTTTTGAAAAACCAATGATTTGGAAAAACACAATCATGGATGTGAAATAGTTTTTGCTTTTTGTTTTTATTTTTCATTCTTTTCTCTTCATTTTTTTTTTAGAATCATGAATACAGGTGTTTTTGTTTTTCTTTCCCTTTTTCGTTGTTAGTCTGACAGTCAATGACGAATAAAGAGAACCATTTATTTGAAATATGTCACTCTATTGTCTTCTTTGTACCACGGTCGTTTAGTTCCTCCAGCGCAAAGATGTCTAGCGAGGCACCCGGTGGAGGCTGGGTGTCGTGCTCTCAAGCATCCAAACTTTAATGTTTACTCCGCAACGACTGGCCAGGGAAAAAAAACACCTAATGTTGATTTAAAAATAAAAAAAGTTTTTTCCAAATTTGGCGAAATATATAAAACGTATACCATGACAGAAATGTATCTAAATAATGGTACAAAACCGGACAACGTTAACTGAATAATTTGTCCATGTTTCAGCCAGGGCAATGCTTCCCCTCTCATTAGGCAGTGCTGTTGCTGCTTCCAGCTCCGAAACACTTAAAAGTGTGAGTCAGAGCGGTGGGTGTTGTGTTTGTATATTTGACTGATTATTCATTGGTTTGCTGGCAGGCTTGCTGCGGTTAGGTGCCTTGCCAAACCCTGCGTTCTCTAGGGAACAATTTACAAAAGGTTTGCTACGGCAACCAAGGATAAAAGACAAGGCAATGCGATTTTCTTCCTCCTTTCATATCGACGGCCCATTTGGCAAGATTTGATACGTCGTTCTTGATCTCGCCTCGGACACCTAATGACCTTATTTTAGAGCGCACAGTAATTTAACAACCTGCAATTATAATAATGGAGGGTACTTTTCCAGTACCTGTGAGCTTGTGGTGTTTTTCCTTTTACAGTGCCAGCAGAAACACAACAGATTATTGTTTTCTTGCTGCCTAACGAATAATGCCAATGCTTTTACACTAATTTGTTGTAGCATTATATATAGTCGATGTCAAAAAGTGTATGGTTCTTTACACACGCATACATACCACATGCATGCAAACAGAGAGAGGGAGCACAAGTAGACCTATGTCTCATTGTCTCGTACGTCATTCATGCGGTCCATTGACACATTTCTAAATCAGTGGGCGACACTCGGGGACCCTTAAATGTTCAGTTTTGGGGAATTCCAGCTCCCATCTCCACTGCTCTTTATCAAAATCTTAGTGCAAGTGCCCATTACCAGTGGGTTAGGGCAGGCCCTAGGCGGCCACACTGCTGTTCAACGTGATGGTGAGGGGGCCGCCCATAGACTGACTTCCTTTATTTTTTGTAATACCTGAAAATACCCTTTCCAGTGCATGATAAGCTTAATGGAAGTAATGGCTGATTATTCAAATCGTCCGCAATTATTTATATTAATGTATATTTTGTTTTTGCCAGTATAACCATTTAGTTCCAGTTGCATACACATGGTTGTCTATGACTGTCTAAATTTGAATGTGTGTCATCTATATTTTCTTAGTACTCAGAATGTGTTTGCCTACCCAAGTTAGGAAATAGTTTTCGATATCTTGTGGTCGGAGGATATAACCTAATTTCAAGAATTCGGGTGCGGGAAGTGACATTACTGGAGGTTGAGCAGAGGCGTTGAAGAGAAGGTGTTATTCACTTGGTGGCCGTCATCCGATGTCTTGCACAGAGAGACCTTGCTTCAGGGTTGATGGAGGGACACTTCCTACAAAAGACACAAAACAATGGCCACTTCCAGAAAGAGGTTGGACTGCTTGCCAAATGTGACGCTGTAATGCAGCAACATATTGCAATAGTGCAGAGCACAGTAGGCTACCACCCACATTATCTAGGGAAAACAATACATAAATGAGCTAATTGCTGCAATGAGTTGCAGGGTAATGGAGACAACGGAAATAGAAGAAGTCTGGAACTTCTTAATCATTTTAGATTGCCGAGAGCAAATATCTTCTTCCAAGAAAAAACCAAGATCAATTAGTTTCATTGGTTTCCTTGTGGCAGAAGATACGACTGTGCAATCTCTGGCCAACCTCATTCTCAAATAGTGAGAGGAGCATCTTCCATTGGACGAGTGCAGAGGTCAATCATCTGAGAAAGGAGCCAACATGGGAGAGGCAGCAAGGTTGTGGTGCAAGAATCTCTGAAGAAAATCCAAAGGCCTTTTTTGGTGGCATGTGGGGCAGACATTAATCTTGGGCCCAATCCTATTTCTACCCCTTACCCCTTCCCCTTGTTTTGAAGGGGGAAGGGGTAAGGGGTAGAAATGGGATTGGGCCAATTACACTTTGGGTACTTCCAGAAAACGCCTCTTCTCAGCAGGGACGAGGGCAGTCCTACCAAAACATGTCTAGGTAAGAGTGAAGACATGGGCAGAAACAAGGTTGGAGAACAGAATGAAAGAGGTAGAGGTTAAAATCTTATCAGGCTGCAGTGGTTAGGAGCCCTCTTGGAGGTGGGGGACAAGGCTACTGGTGGAAACCAATGGAGGCTCAGTCTTTGGCAGAAGTGGTGGCTCATACTGCGACTCTATTTTCTCAGTGGACTGGTTGAAGAGTCTTGCCTCTGTCCACCGTGTGAGCAAACCAATGCAGTCACCAGTACAGCAAGACATAGCTGTTGATCTCATCTCCAAAACACAGTTTCCCTGGTTTTGCACACGTAAGAGTTTTTTTTTACGTGGCACCTGATAAGCTTACCACAGATGATTTCAGAATGACCTGATAATCATGACATCAGGACACAGACCTGTATTTGTTTACCCTGAAGGTATCCCATTGTGTACTCTATAATTTAATTTATAACATACATTTCATTTTATTGCATTTCCTATTATTACGTTTTTGCTGCAGTAAAGTTTAATGTTTGCACCAAATGTATTCCACCGAATGGGCCCATTGATGCATAGTTGGCTAGCCTTATTTCTGGATATTCATTCACTATATTTTCAAGCAAAGTTTAAGTTGAATTCCATTTATTGTCACACAATTAGCAATACAGGTTTAGCAGCATTTCAAAGATAAACTATTGTTGTCCAAGCTACATATTGTACTGATGAGTATTATATAAAGTAATAGAAGGCCTCCTGTTGTCCAAAATGTAGAGGATCAGATGGAGGGAATGTGTTTTCGGTTATCAGTGATGGTTTGGGTCTCCTACGTGTTATTGACTGGATCAGGGCAGATTTCAAAAGGTAGGGATTGAACGCAATTATTTCAGCTAAAAGTCGAGCCCATTTTTAAGATCTCACCTAGGGCCCCTCACAAACACAGGCCGGCCCCGCCCACAAGCCCCAGCCTGCACCAATCGCATCTCCTAAAGCCGTGTACGGCGCTGTATTCCTCTAGAATGACCTTCCCCTGGGCCAATAGCATCACACATGGGCGTCGTCAGCTGTAGTTCGGTTACGCGGTGGACTCTACTCATCAACTTTTGGCACTGAACCTATTTTTAGCAAAGCAATCGAGCTAGCCACCCAGCTACACAACAAGCGTTCACTCCAACCGTGAACTCTGACCGGACGTTTTTGAAACGATCGTGTGCGAATCACATTTCGGTGAAATCATTTCGCGGGCGACAGACTACGGGATCCGCCAGGACTGGGTTAGCTTACACAACGACGAGGCGCTAAGCTACGTGTTGTGCTAGCTAACGTCATCCGCTCTAAACCCTTGCAATCAACAGCCCCGTCCGACGTTAGTTTTGCGGGCTACAACACACTCCCAGGTGAGCCTTGTCAAACCACTACATCTGATGTGTGTGTTGCCATAGCGTTTCATATTTAAACTGTAACACAAAGCTGTGAAGCTAGGTTCACCTAGCCTAGTTTTCCTCTGATGGCTAGCGTTAGCCGCTTCCCTGGGAGTCGAGCTGCGTCCATCCTGCTTGAATATGCATGTTGTTTACCTCGTAACCCCGAGGAGCTGTTGTGTTCTGCTGACATTATTTGAATGCAAGGTCGACCGTCCCTCAGTCCGATGCTAAGGGGGTCATGCATTTGAAAGGTCTGTTGTGCAGCCTCAGCACAACGTCCTCAAACAGCGGGAGTCTAGAGATCACTGGCATATTTTGCGGGACTGGGCTAACCGTCGTCAGCTTGTAGCTCATTATGACACTCAGGCCTGTGTGTGTGTGTGTGTGTGTGTGTGTGTGCCTGTTTCTATTTCAGTGTGTTTGCGTGTATGTATGCCTGTTTCTGTTTGGGTGTGTGTATGCCTGTTTCTGTTTGTGTGTGTGTGCGCGACGGTTTCTGTGTCTGTTTTTGTTTGCGTCTGTGTGTGTGCCTGTTTCTGTTTGCGTTTGCGTTTGCGTGTGTGTGTGTGTGTCTGTTTCTGTTTGCGTTTGTGTTAAGACAGCAGCGGGAGCAGATCTGTGTTTTGCTGGGCGGGCTCGCCCTCTCTCTAGATCAGGGCTCTTGCGTGTTATGGTTGAAATGCCCTGTGTGTCTGACCCCCTCCCCTCTCTCCCGCAGCATGCGGATGGTGGGAGGAGATGGACGGGTGCACTAGAATGAGTGTGAAGGAGCTGTGTGAGACAGATGACCTGGCCACTAGTCTGGTGCTGGACCCCCTGTTGGGGTTCAGCACCCACAAGATGAACATCAGGTAAGGCCTGCTTTGGTTTTTATATCACGTGTTATTTAAACTTTATGCTGATAGTTTGAGGTATTGCGTTGGGGATGCAGAAAACACAAAACAGATTGATTGTGTCCTTCTGTCCAGCGAATCATATCGGACACATTGAACGATGGCCCGATGTTGTTGTTATGCAGCAATAAGTTTCAGAATGATTACAAAGGGAGGCAACGTCCTGGTTTATTGCGCTTTATCAACACAGATTCCTTAACAGTGTGCTTGCGCCTCAATAAACCACATCCGGTTTAATTGATTAATCTGAACTGCATTGTATTTCTAAGTTGTCCTGTGTTTTATTGCCATGTTGGAAGTCATTCACATTCCACTTCAATATTGACTTGCTCTATGATCCTGGGTCCAGCACTGAAATGCTTGACCTGAAGTGTTATCTGTGTTTATAAGCGTTCAAAATGCCTAACTTCTAGGACATTCTGTCTTTGAAAAGCTGGGCCCAAATATGGCTTTTTGATGCTGTTGGGTAATGATGATGATGATGATGATGATGGCTTTATGTTGTTTAGACCGTCCCTTATCATTTATATGGCCTGTCGACGACACCTGACATTGACATGCCAAACCTATCTTATTGCGGAAACACTGAGCCCTGGCGTGCGTGTGCGTGTGTGTGTGTGTGTGTGTGTGTGTGTGTGTGTGAGATCCAAGTGCCTGTCATGAATCTTGCTTGAACTTTAAGGTCAGGCATTATTTTATAGGTCAGATTGGTATCCAGCTGTGTCGAGTGTCTCCTATTCTTAATTTTAAAATTGGATTGGATTGTACTTATAAACAAAAAGTGACGATGTTTATACAAACCACAACAAGTAGATTTAAAGTGAACATGTAAATTAGTAATGGATCGGACTGAATTAGGCAAATGATGCCAGTCTGATTGTCTGGTTGACTGTGCTTTTAACATGGAAAGCTAGTGTACCATTTTCTTTAAAGATTCTAGGTACAATGACAATGGGTGGTCGAGTGTGGTAAAGTGAATATGACAGTCTTGGCACAAAAAGCTGTTTAAAGTACAAAGGATAGTTCAAGTAAATGCATTTGAAAACACAGAGCAACCAATGAAGATGTCTCTCAGAGTGAAGTGGCGCAGGTTAAGTGAATCGTACTTGAAACAATGACGCGTACATTAAGGACACCTCAGGAGAAATCGACAAATAATGTTTGTCGATTTCTCCTATATAATAAATAAATAATGTCAACGACAGTTAAAGGATGATGATGGGCTTCAGAGGTGTTCTGGTAAATGCTATCACCATAATCAATGCAACCTATCAATCCTATCCCTGACTGATAGACATGTCTGACTCTGCGACAACGTTCACAGTACACACAATGCCTTCCCAGCCCTTTTGACTTACCATCTAAGAATACACCATAGTGACGATTATCGAGAACGAGGGATGCTGGGTTGGAGATAAATGGGTCAAGGTTGTGCTCCACTTCTAGCGGAGGAGGAGATGACCCCCCCCTGACCCCCGCGTTCCTTCAGTATGGAACTCTCTCTCTCCTCGGTCTGCATTCCCACAAACATTAAGGTTTGAGACGGGGGGGCCATAAATAGTCTGTATAATGGAGTTTGTTTCTTTACCTGTAGGAGGGATGAGTGACTAACACAAGGCTGTGTTTATTTCATGGTGAGTGGGCAGGGCAGCTCCGGAAAACCATGCATCGCTTTTTAGTCAATGCATGGATGCATGCGGCCACAGTCTGGTGCTCCTCCTCAACAATGAGGGGGCCGTTAAAACCAGGACGTTGTCTCCCTTTGTTATCGTACAGAAACGTATTTCTGCACAGTGGCGCACGGCACCGACATCCAGTCATCGTTCAATGCGTCTGATTTGATTCGCTGCACAGGACGACACAACGAATCCGCAGCGTTTTTGTGCATCACCAACGCAACACCCATATTGATTAATTATGGATGGATACATAATTAATTAATATAGGTGTTGGGTCGGTGATGCACAAAAACACGCCTCGACAGAAGGTTAACATTTTTGTGAGGCGCACGTCAGTCCCTTGCAGTGGATTAGGTTAACATTTTTGTGAGGCGCACGTCAGTCCCTTGCAGTGGTGTGTGTGTGTGTGTGTGTGTGTGTGTGTGTGTGTGTGTGTGTGTGTGTGTGTGTGTGTGTGTGTGTGTGTGTGTGTGTGTGTGTGTGTGTGTGTGTGTGTGTGTGTGTGTGTGTTCCAGCATTAAGTAACCCATCACTTCTTTAAGGTACCGAAAGCTGGATGCTAATCCCCATGCCGTCTGTTCCCTAACCGTTGGTCCCGCCACCCCTCTGTTCCGCCCCCCCCGCAGCCCGGTGCCCGAGGTCCGCCGCTGGGGGAACCTGAGGGAGACGCTGCTCCGCTTCCAGCGGCTGCACGACTTCCCGGCCGCCTTCGAGGCCCTGACGGAGGGAGAGGAGGCGGGGGCCTACCTCTGCGAGCTGGGCGGCCACCGCCAGGAGCTCCTGAAACAACACGTGAGGCCTGGAGCGCTGCTGACTCAAGGGCCGGTTACGGGCTGGGCGATTCATCGTATTCTGATCGCGATTTCGATTCTAGCGTCAAACGATCACAAAACTTATATCGTCGAGTTGTCAATATATATACATATATATATTTTTTTCATTAAATGTATTATAGAAAGTTTTAGAACAGCTGGATACATATCTGTTTTGTGTATTTCTTTTAAGGCGAAATTTCAAATTTCTCAGTTACAAAGTGTTTTTTTTAGATGCATCATGTTTTCAAACTCAAAAATAATTGAATAATCGTGATTTCATAATTGACCAAAATAGTCGTGATTATGATTTTTTTCCCCCTAATCTAGAAGCCGTAGGCTGATTATGGTCTCACGTTCACGCAACGCAATGACCACGCAGATGCTTCGAGGCAGTCGTGAACCTTTATGGTTCTGCGTTGGGTTTTAGTAAGCGGACCAAACGTTGTCGCCTCGATGGAAGGTTACAATTTTTGTGAGGTGCACGTCAGGCCCTCGCTGTCGGTACAGTGAGGATGTTCATAGAACCAAGCCCTAACAATCACTATGTTAACCCATTCCCCGTATGCAGAGAGATGGGTAGGATAAGATGTTGCACAATACTAATCGCTAAAGATAGCGAGGATAGGATGCTACACAATGCTAAGTACTATTTTTAAGAGAAAATTAAAAAAGAGCTCCAACCATACTACTTGGATAACCTTTTATGAATGCGTGGATACTAGGGCTGTATGTGCCCTTTTAAAATATAGCAAAGATGGAAACGTGGTAGATGAAGAGAATCTACGGTGAAAATAATTGTCTGTACTGGTTTTTGGATGACGGTAAACTAATGTTCTAAGTTCATAGGGTCCAGTAATGAATGATAATTATCAGGCGCTAAGCGAACTCGCTGTTTCAGATCGCTCAACAACACAGGGGGATAAAAAAAAAAAAAATACCTTCATGCTGAGAGTTTCAGGACATGGTGATATCCCCATGGTTACGGCCCACACTTTGTCAACATTATTATTTAATTCTTTATTTTTTATTTTTAACTGGTACGTGTCGATGAGCATGAGCGATGTTGTGTACGAAATGCACCAAACACATTCGTGCCATACTACAAGTGTTGCCTACCTATCTCGGACACAGCCCTCTCCATGGAACACTATCCAGACGGCGCAACACACACGCACACTGTGGCACTTCGCACTTCCTCTCGGCGTTGGCATCTCTTCGACATGGCGATGAAATGCTTCTCACCGGGGTGCCTCAATGTCTCTTAAAGAGACGTGCAATAACGCATGATCCTCACTGTTTGTTTTTTTCCTCTGCATTGCGCCCTTGTTTTTGAAACAGTGACGCAATATAGCATCGATTACTCTGCTTGAGAGCATACATGAGCACGTTGAAAACAAAATTTAACTTTAGTGAACCCAATACTCCCCAGGCCTAAAAAGAAAAAAAGGTTGCTTCCTGTTGGTTGTCAGTTGAGGTCATGGGTAGGTAGGGAATTTATATTTTTTCCAGCGGCAGCGAATGATAGGTAGGTTGTTTTCATTTAAGAACGAGAAAATTCGCTCATCCTTGTACAGAATGAAGAGGTGCTGTACAAAAACGTAATTATAGTTTTCATAAAAAATAAAAATGCATTTTTTATTTTTTTTAAAGCTCATAAAATAATTTGGGTCGCACATTAATTGACAGGGTCGGTCGGAAACCGGAACCAAAGAAGAATTTTTTTTTTTAGGCCCCAGCGATCATGAAAGTATTTCTGATTGTGGATGAGAAATGTTAATGGGTTTCACTTCGCCCTTTAATTTGAGGGACAATTTGTAGGATGGTATCATTGTAGTAATAAAGTGGTGTTGATGCATCCCTTCATACTGTTTACCTGGTATCAAATTGCCAATCCTGTCTTCGTCTCTCTGCCTTTCCTCCCTAGCAGTCGATAACATACTCTTGATGTCCATGTTATTCACTTACGTTCTGCCTGTCAAACCTGCACCATCGATGTCTAAATCCCTCTAAAAGAGCAGTGTACCTACTGAGATCAGTCCATAAACGTCTAAAGCGTGACCTCTTGCTTTCCGCAGGTGTACCGCTACCTCAGTGCCTTCCTGTCAGACAGCGGCGTCCGCATCGAGTCGTGCGACCGGTACTCCTCCGAGACCAACGGGGCGCGGATCACCTCCACGCGACACTGGTAAGGACCTGGGGCCGGTACTGGTTCACTGGTCAGACCAGAGATGAGGAGTACGGACAGGTGCACAGGCTATAGTCATTTACATTTAGTGCGTTTAGAAGACGCTTTTATCCAAAGCGAGTGACACTAAGTACATCTGTTTGAAGAAGGTGAAACAACGCTATATCGCGGCCGGTAAAGTAAGGATGTTTATAGAACCAAGTGCCAAGCACTAACAATTAGTAGGTTCACCCATACCCCGTACACAGCAAAGACAGCTTGGATAAGATGCTACACGATGCTAAGTACTATTTTTAAGTGCCAGAACGTACAACATAGAATAAGTGCATACAAGGAGTGTGTGAGGCTAAGGGGGAGGCTAGGTGAACTCTGAACAAGTCTCAGCACTATTCAGTTATAAGGTTTGAATAATTGCACCCTCAGGCCATCCAAGAGTGAAAAAGGGTCGAGAGGTGCCATGAAAGTGAGGCGCGTTCTTTTTTTAGAGCTTCACCTGACAAACTGTTCATAGCAGATGTTGCTGTACAGTTGATTCAACACAGAATGAGGCAGGCCAATCCATGTATCAAAACTGTTGGCTTTCACATGCTTCGGCAAGTGACTGAATCACCATAGTAATATCATAATTTTATGTAAATGTCGTGATTATTCTTTGTTATAATTCGTAGAAATGTGTTGGGTGGGTGTTTTCATGTGTTAATGCCCCCCAGGGATCCTTAAGTACCTTATCTTATACTGTAGTATAATGCTTTTATTTTTAAATGAATGAATCAGCATTAATGTCGACCCCTGATTATCCTAGGGTTAGGGTTATCAAGTTTTGTTGCAAATGCCAGATATTCGGATATGATAAGTTCCGTTATTTTTTGTATTTAGGAACTGGTTTACAGTTTATCTTTCTCCGCTATATCCAATAAAGGAAAATCAACAAGTTGTATAATATAAAATTGATTGCATTTATATAGCGCTTTTCAAGGTACCCAAAGAGTGTGTGTTTGTGTGTCACACAGACACAGACACAGACACACTGCACCTCTGGGCCCCTGTGCACCCAGTGCTCCGCGCCCCACCCGCCCCCCCCCCCCCCCCCCTTGACCCTGGGCTGTGCTCTGCAGGTTCGTGGGGGAGCGTGTGGAGGTCCTCCTGGGCTGCATCGCCGAGCTGAGCCCTGCCAACAGCGCTGTCCTCCGGGCCGGCGTCAACGACTTCAGCGTCATGTACTCCACGCGCAAACGCTGCGCACAGCTGTGGCTGGGGCCCGCCGCCTTTATTAACCACGGTGAGCCAGACGCCCCCCCCGGGACCCCGCTGCGGGGGGGCCTTGAGGCAACGGCCCCTCTGGGAGGGGGGGTCCTTTCCTCGTCAGGGTTGTTGTTTTTCACGTTGAATCCCCAAAATGCATCCGGAGGAAATGAGGAATGACGAACGTTGTGTTGGGGAAATGGGAATGAGACACGTATTTATTATCATTCAGTTTTGTTGAATTGCAGTTAAGAAGGATTAATGGTTACACCTCTTTTAAGACAACACGTCTTTTGATTACTTTTATCATGTTGATTGTAGTCTTCTAAAATTTCAATAATTACAAATATATATATATTTTTTTACTTTTGATTTATATATTTTTTGATGACTCTCTTTTCTCTCTCTTTTTGATGTGTGTCTCTGGATGTAGACTGCAGACCAAACTGCAAGGTAAGGCTGAGTTGTGCAACATACGTTTTGTTGAAAGGTTGGGCTGAAACCAAAATGCAATCACACTTTTTCTCCGCTAGTTGAAAATATATAAATCAATCATAACATCCTATAATATCAATGAATGTTCCACTGCCTCCCTAATCACGTATCTATGACTTGCCACATCGGGTGTGTCCCCCCATTTTTTTTATAATTACAGTAACTTAAATACATTACTTGCCATTTATCACAACGGCAAGTACACCTGTCCCTTTGTTTCATGCTCTGTCCCCCTGCCCCGCCCCCTCCCCTGTGGCTCCTCCCCTCCCCTGTGGCCCCGCCCCAGTTCGTCCCAGGTGAGAAGAACGGGGCGTGTGTGGAGGTGATCCGGCCAATCGCGCCCGAGGACGAGATCACGTGCTTCTACGGCGCCAGCTTCTTCGGCGAGGGCAACGAGATGTGTGAATGCTGCACTTGCGAGAGGTGCGTCGTCGAGCCCCTCGCTCAACACCCTCGCTCAACACCCCCACACAACGGACGTATCGCCTGAACGTAGCCCCGTGTCCTCACAAGGTCTTCTGTGGTCCCCCCCCCCCCCCCCCCGCAGGAAAGGCGAGGGCCACTTCAAACTGCGAGGGAAGCTGCCCGACTGCGAGGAGACAAAGGACAGCGGGAGCCAGGCGTACCTGCTCAGAGAGCGCCGGCAGGTGCATAAGAGAGGCTGCCCCTCGAGACCGCCCTCCCTCGGCGGCCACTCAGGTAACGTCAACACTGTTGTTGCTCTGCGTCACAACAAGGTTAGCGCCGGCGACGGGCTGATGAGGGGAGAGCTAATGAGGCCTGTTAGGCTCAGGGAAAAGGTGTTTAGGCAGAGTGTTTCGATGAGAATCAAAGCGTATTGATGATTAGGAAGGCGCGGCAGCTTTTATTAATCGAGCCATCGGAAATGAGAACCGCACTAGCGAGACAGACGGGTCCAGTCGGTAACGTGTGAGCACTTTCATTTCAGTGTAATTTGTTAGAAATAACAAACCGGAAAACACCCATCAGCTAGGAGTGAGGCGAAAGGCTCTGTCGGAATATATTATATTGGATATTGGACCACTCCCTGCAATTTTCTGAATAATCTTGGCTTCTCTTTCCTGATTGGTTGGGGGAAGAGCCTGTTAACGACAAGCGTGCACCCTGCGTTATTAAACTCCACCCCCAGGCGTGTTTACTGCAACCCTTTTCAAGGCAGAGACGCCAGAGTTCTCAATGCAGCATTATACACCAAGATTACAATCTTCGATATGACTTCCTAACAATTCAACACATGACTGCAGAAGGAATCCGATTTAAACTGCATTCTCAGCTGAAAAGGAGGAGGATAGATGCACGTCTGTAATATGATCTCAGGGAAATGGCCCTGAGCCTATCATGTGCATTATTCCATCAAATGTAGTCATCACTCATGGTCTTCCTGTCTCATGCTAGGGCACATCTTAGTTAAGAAATAGTGAAGCTATATCATGGATTTTATCGCAGAGACCTATATTAAACCAAGTAGTGTAAAGATCTTCAGGGTATATACTTTGAGACCTGGTCATTTTGTTGTCCAACGTAAATGGCATATATATATATATATATATAAATTTACATTTTTAGCAGCGTAGCAAAAGCCATAAAGAGGGGGCAGATCTAAGCTGTGAGCAGGCCTGCTTGGTAACTGGGGCACAGGGAGAGACCTGACCTGCCTGTGAATGGGGAGGAGCGACATGCAGCGGAAGGCAGAGAGACACGGGGAGGAGAGCTGGCCGCTCTGTGGGAAAATGATGAGATGGAAGTTCATTCATGTCCAAGCACACCGAAGGGATGTGTTGGCTAGTGAACTCGGGAAAAATGTCCCTGTTTTGTGTTGTGTGAAGAGGATGTGGAAAATGTAGCTGACCCTTGACCTCTGACGTCCTCGTTCAGTGTGCTTTTGTTTTGAGCTTAACCCCCCCCCCAAACGGTTTTTGATCGTCTCCGAGTGAGTCGGCATCTGACAGAGTATACTCCTCATGGTTCTGTCTTTTACGGTGTTCGGTTATCAGATGGTAGTAAGAAATTACGTTCCATCACATCTAATGGAAGTTGTCGCACACAAAATGTATTTTGGGACAACATCGATTACGTACACTACATTGAACTTCTAAAACGTTCATCTGACCTGCTGCAAATCTGATGTTCTCCATCCCTACACCGCCGCTCTGATCTGTTTAACACGCTCGGTCACCTTGAACGGTGTCCCAAAAGGCCAATAGGGGGTAGTGACGTTCCTGCCCTTCAGGTGGCGCTATCGATGGAGCAGATGCTGATGCAGGCTCTGTGAGGAAGAACCATAAGAAGTATGCCAGAATGCAATTAGAGTTTTTTTTCATTTCAACCGTTGCTGCCAACATGAACCCAAACAGGACGAATAGCCTATGATATGTATTCATTATATCGAAAAATGTCTACATCTATCGCAAGATGTGTTCAAATTTGAGTGTGTCTCGTTTGGCTAGTGTTTCTTGGACCCCCCCCCGGCTCTGTTTGAGGGACGACTATATCAGGCAGGGCCTCAAAAGGATTCAGAGGGCTCTGGATGTAAGCCCAGTGTTCAAACAGGGCCCAGACCGCGCAGGAGTCGGTGGCTGCGTATCACTTTGGGCCGAACAACGTGTTTGCAATGGCTTATTTTAAGCAGGTTTCAATACCTTGAGTCTAAAATTGTTGCTTTAGTTGCCCTGAATTAATCAAGTTATTTTGTGTATGCTTATTATTACACATCATTAATTTGGAACAATGCCATTGAGATTGTAATTCAGACTTTGCTTTACCTGATCCGTTTCTTCCCTCTCTTTCTCTTTCTCTTAGCTATCCCCTCCAGGAATTCCTTCACCCAACAGATGAGGAGGAATGCCTTGATCAGCAAAAAACTGACTCAGACGAAGAAGTGGAGGAAAGCAAAGCACAGAAGATCGGAGAAGAAGCCTTCATCTCCCTCCTCTGCCACACAGGACCGGTCACTTTCACTCCCGTTGCAGATTCAACTCAAGAAGCTCAGTGTGAGAGTACAGCGCCACACGGTGGATTTTCTGTTGCACTGTAAGGACCCCAAGAGCAAAGAGAGGGCCCTGCTGCTGAGTTTGGAAGAAGTCAAAACAAAGGTCAACAACGCTAAACTAGTCCCAGTTAACAACACAGAGGCCGGGAATGGAAAGGCTCAGCGCAATGTGAGTGTCAGAACACTCGGGGAGGTCAACCTGAAGCCATTTACTCTGGACTCCTCTGTCTCCTCCCGAAATAACGGGTCACCAGTTACAGGAGTGAGTGTGAGTCCTTTAACAGTGGTGGACACACCAGTGGTTCACCCGAAGATGACCACTAGAACCAGAGGGAAGATTCAGAACGTGTGCAGGGTCCCGACCGGGTCGGGGACCGCGAAGGACCAGGGGACGGTTTGTCCTCCCAAAGACGTGGACAAGAAAAACAAAGCTAACGTCCACAAACATAATATAACGGACAACGGTACGCAGAACCAAAGCATGTCCACCACCAACAGCAAGGGTGCCAGCACTGGTTCTCTGACCATCAGCGATGCCTGCACTGCAGTGAAGGAACACAGGCCTCCGGTGCCGGTCTCACCGCACACTGAACAGAAGGCCACCAGGTCTGTGTCGTCGGCCGCTAACAAGACAATGCAGACCAGCCAGCCTTCAGTGCAGGTCATGGGAGTGCTTCAGAGCCTCGCAGACAAATTAGTGAATAACGTAGTCGGCCGTGGCCCAACCTTGAAGAGGTATGTTACTGTCCACCTAACGCGGGTGAAGCTACCGCAACGTATAAAGAGTGAGAGTGAAGAGAACGAGGGCAAAGGTTCACCGGAGAAGGTGAAAGTCCGAACGCCGCCGTCAGACCGGATCCTCCGCATTAGACCAGCCAGTCAGACGGCGGCGGCGGCGGCGGCGGGGAAGGCCGATAGTGTATTGTCAGTGCAGAAACGAGATCCCAAGCAGGCGGCGGCGGAGGGTTCAGAGTTCGCCGCCGCCGCCGCTGACAGTAAGAGAGTGGTGAAGGAGATGTTTTTCAAGCCCAGTGATAATGTTAATCTCAGATGCAGGCGGGTGGCGGAGCCTGTCAGCAGCCCGCCGTGCGGGGAGGAAAAGACCGTGGAGAAAGTCATCGAGGTACAGAAAGCCTCAGGGAAAGAGGAGGGTCAGGTAGAGAAGGACGTGATGGAAAAAGGCTCTGAAGAGCTTGTGAGAACCGTTGTTTCTTCAAAAATAACTGTCGCACCCGCTAACAGTGAATCAATTCAAAAAGAGGTTGAGGGAACTGAGTCTTGCCCTGAGGCAAGCGTATGGCCGAAGATTAACCAACGCATAGCAAACCCAAATGCAAACAGTTCTAGTGACAAACCTGACAAACCCGAGGCCAGGGATCAGAGCGAAGGGTTAAAGAGTAGTAAAGTGGTTGAGGATGTTATTAAGGTGTCGCCTAGTCCAGAGAAACGGGATATTGCCATTAAACAGGCAAAAGTTCTGCTTACTGATATCTTAAAAAACGTGAGCAGTGAGCGAGAGAAGAAATCAGAGGCAGTTGAGGTGATAAATGAGATTCCTACCTTAATTCATAAAGAAGGGCACGGCGATGTAATCAAGATACTTGATGGCGAGCCATGCCCCTTACTGGGGGACAGGGATTCTCCTCCGGTGGAAAAGAGGCAGTTAAGAACTCTAAGAACCAGGCCTAAACTACCGGCGAATACCCCAGAAAACAAAGAGAAAGCAGAGAAGCCCCCCAGTAAAGAGGACGCTGCGAAAAACGAGCTAGCGGTAAATCAGGATAGTGTACAGGGGTTGTCGAGAACAAAAAAAAGCGAGTTAACAAACAGTTCCGACCCACCAACCCCCCAACCGGAGCCCCCGACTCCGCCGAAAGCCACGTCCACTGTCCTCCCAGACAGCAGTTCACAGACCCAGTCTAACATTCCTCTGAAGAAACGTATGTTTCGGAATTCTGTGGACTTGGACTCGGAGCCGGCCCCGAGTTCCCCCCACCCGGAACAGGTCTCTAAAGAGGTGACCGAGCTCGACGCTCCTGAACAGAAGGCGCTGGACTCGCCTGATTGCTCTGTCGGGGGCGGAACGGTGACCAGAGAGAGTAAGGTGAGACAAAGGAAAGGGGAAGCTCAGAAATTGACGACAGGATGGGCGGCCAAACAGAATTTCTTTGTTAAAGGAATTCGCTATAAAGCGCTAGAGTTTCGGCAAACCCGCCTGTTGAGGAACATGAGTAAGATGGTCGAGGCCGAGAAGAGGGAGGGAGACGGGGTGGACCACTGGGAGAAGCCCACCGAGGACAACCAAGATGAGAAGATCGTGGTGTTAAATAGACCGAAACTCGAACTGAGCCACGATACTAACGCTGGAGCTGAGGATGCAGTCATTTCATCCGTATCAACCGACATGGACAAGGAAACGACGGAGCAGTTCAAAATCCGCTTTAAAAGAAAGCGGGGGCGGGTTTGGGAAATGGAGAAATCGAAACAGAAGAAGTGGTGCTTAGAGCAAATGAAAAGGGAGACGTCTCCAACATGTGACCCCTTCAAGGCGATAATGGATTCAGTGTCGGTCTTAAACATGGAGATGGAGGCGGCCCAGGACCACGTCAAAGCCAGCATCAGGTCAAAGGATAACTTGCATCATCTGAAGAAGAGGGCTCAGAGGTTGGTCAAAAGTCAAGCCAATGTTTTATCTACAAGCTTGAGTTCTGATCTGAGCCAAGACTCGGATCCTAAAAAGCCTGCGGTGGAAAGCAATGACGACCTCGGCGCTCAGATCTGTAAGGATCGAGGGCAATTAGACAAGAGTCAAATTACGAGTAAGGCCCTCAAGACCCCACTCGCCATCAGCCATAAAACAAAAACGGAAGAACCCTTTCCGAAGAGCAGCTGCTGCTTCGAAGGTGAGCTCAAACCGAAACTGGAAGCTAACCTGTTGCCGAGGATCAAACTACGACGAAGGGACGATGATATCTGGGAAGTGGACAGCCACGATGGGACGGTAACGGAGACCAAGCCCAAGCTGGAAAGACAATACAGAATGGATTGTATGCAGAGCGGTCTAGGTAAAGGGCTGGGCAAAGTAAGCAAAATGGAAGGTAAAATGAGCAGCAGCAGCAGAAGCGTCGAGCTCAAAGAGGAATGCCCACACTTCTCCCTGTCCCTCTCGCCGCTGTCTCTGTACTCGCCGTTCAACGACAGCGCTGCCACCCGGGGGATGGCGTCTTCTCCTGATAGGACGACGGAGAGGTCGGTGGAGATGATGAGCAGTGTAGGCAGGAGGCCGCGGCACCGAGTGGAGCGAACGCGCCAGAGCACTGCCACGGAACCGCCCACCACCTCTTGTCTTAGTCATTCCCTCCAGCAGATCGACAACAGTCTGTCCCGGCCCCCCGAAAGCCTGTGCGAATCTCAGGCCTTGGAGAAAGCAGCCTTTCCCAGTGCGTCGTCCTCGGGGATCCAGCCCTTGTCCCACTCGCCGCCCTTCTCGTCCCAGGACAGCATGTTCAACACCGACCCCGGCTTCCTCAACTGCTGTGACGACCTCTTGGACTTCCAGTGTCTCAATTTCGAAGGTTATTATCAGACGCAGGAATGTCTGCCCACCTCACCGTCCGACCTCTGTCCTCTCGACCCCCCCACGGACCCCTTCAGCAGCCCCTTGTCCCATAGCCCCTCGGACGCTTGGAACCCAGAGACGCCCTATCTCGGCCCACCTAGTCCAGGCAACAATTTCGGCAGTGAAGAACTCCCGTTTTTGCCAAACCTCGGTTCTTCCAAAGGGGACTGTGTTCCTTTGGATTATACGGTGAAGGACAACCTCAGAGACAAAATGCCGCTCACCACAAACTTCAGTTTCCCGTCTCTGAGCAGCACTGAGGCAGCGGCCATGGATAGATTTTTGAATAAAAACCCAGGGGCCAGGTCCATGTCTAAAGAGGAGCCCAAAGTCCACCCCATGACACTGGGAGGCAAACCTCCGCTGTTTGGTGAAGGTTTTGGCACTGCATCGCAGTCTCAGATGAACCAAGCCCATCCCTCCAGTCCGGGTGCCAACTTCAAGACCATCGCAAGCACCGGGCAGCCAAAGTCGCAGTCTCATATCCGGAGCATGGGTCCGTTTCATCGTGTGAACATTCCCAACAAACCCTTCCCCGGGAATCAGCATAACGCAGGGCCCCAAAGTTGCTCCGCTAAACCCGTCCAACCCCAGCAAACGGCAAACAAATTCTTCTCCTCTCAACTCTTTAATGTAAAAAATCCAACCCCTGCAGACAATCTGTTCAACCTCCCGGACAAAAACTCTTCTGTCATTCACAGGGTTCTGAAGTATCAAGGAGGCAAGCAGACTCCCAATCTGTGTAGCGCGCCTTTCAAAGACAATGTCCGGGAGGCCGGGAGCCCATCTGCAATGTTCAAAAGGTTCAGTGACCGAGAGAAGAGCCAGCATAGTGACAAAGCTGGGGCTGGCCTAGACTACGGCAAAGGAAACTTTGTAAGTCAAGGGTTTACATCCGACAAAGGTATGGCACCTCATTACAACTCTAATCACCCTGTGACGACACACTCTCACAGCAACCAAGGCAACCCTGTTTTCACCCAGTCATTCACCAAGAGCAGAACATTGTCTGACAAACCGCCGAGTGTTGAAAACAATTTTGTACACACTAACTTTGCGTCACTACAGAGACCTTTCTTCTTTCCCAGCAAAGTGCCTGAGAGTTACGGGCCAACACACGGCAAACACCTAATGGGTGACAAAACACAAACTCTGGCTCCTGACAAGCACCAGCAGTCATACGCTCAGCACGACACCTTTGACTTCAACCTCGGCCCCCCGGTCCCCCCGTCTCTGTTTCAGCACAACACGTACCATGTACCCCACGGCGCACTGCCTGGTACACCAGCATCGGCCAATAAGACTCAGTCGTCGTCCTGCTCCGCCCCTTTCCCTCAGTCGTGTCACGGGCCTCCTTACGTACTGAACTTCAGCGGGGACCACTCCCTCACGCTGGGCCTCCGGGACGGGGCCGAGAGTCTGACGTGCTCCGGCCTGGGTCCTACGAACTACACCTACCACTGCCTCATGGAGCCCTCCGGAGCACAGGGCCGGCTGGTCCTGGAGCCCTGCGGACCACAGCTCTCCAACGCCGCCCCCTTCCCCCCGGGTGGGGGCTTTTCAGGGTTTAAAAGCCATGAGGACGCTTACAAGAAGGACCCACATCCACAGTGCCATCCTGGAGACCGCCCGTCCACCTCCCACTCGTCCATCTCCCACTCGTCCCAGTCCCACTCGTCCCAGTCCAACTCGTCCCAGTCCCACTCTTCCCAGTCCCACTCCTCCCACTGCGGACCCTCTGCATCGTCTCACTCCGTGGGCTCCAACAAGCCCAAGAGAGTGAGGCTCGTGGTCACGGATGGCACTGTGGACCTGGACCTGCAGTACTCGGACTAGGACCGGTCCGCCCAGCGGAGCTCAGACGCTCCGACCTGGACATTCAGCCGCACAACGGGAGATCTTAACGTCTCTGCGGTGCAAATGATATCTTGGTTGCAGTTGTTACTGAATGATTTCTTGTTTTTTTTATGGGATTGTTACAGAACGTTACTGATTCTGGGGGATGTTGTACAGACATCTTTTACATCGTTTTGACGTTGGTTTAGTTGTTACACCTACCGGTTTTCCAAGGTTTTCTATGGAAAACGTAACCTGTACGCTAATTGGGTCGGTCATGGTTCAGCTGTGATACCTGGGCCTCTTTCAAACTTCAACATAACCTTTAAACCTACCAATGGCTACCTGAAAGCAATATAAGTAACGCATCATCATCATGTTAGTTGTTAGAAGAGTAGATCAATGCATAATCATTTACAATTGAAGGTATGAAATCCCCCCTATTTAAACGCCTTGGATTAATAATCCAGTAGTACCAAAATGAAAATACAAATAAGAGAAATGCATTCACCATGTTGGTAGAGTTGACTCTGAACTGAATGAAATCTTTCCCAGTGTTTTACCTCCTGTACAATGTATGGCAGTATAAACCGAGGCACCAATTTCCCTTTTCTTGTAATCATGTGTAATGGCAGCTTTGTACTCGACTCTTGAATAACAATGTGATATATTGCGTTTTTTTTTAATTTAATTCTATACATTTGTATTAAGAACATTTTACCCTCATTTTGTATGAAACAGCCACCATGCGGTCATCGCTCGGCCTCTTTCTGAGTCTCATTAGAAGGAGCTGCTCTGACTGTGCAGGGCTGGGACCTGACCCGTGTGTCGTGGGCGGAACCACAATGTTGTCATTTTAGCCAACCGGGATGGATTATCGTGAGCCCGTACGGATATCGACCTGTGACCTCGAGGTCACTGTGTGATCGGCAGCTGGCCCTTTGGGTCGGCGCAGACTTTCTGGTAGATCTGTGTGTCTGCAACACGGCATAAAGGGGTGATATCATGCCACCAGCTGTGAGTGTGATCAGCCGTTACAAGCCGTTTTGAAAATTTGCCTTTTCCTGTGTTTTAGTGACATCACAAGTGGGAAAAGCAGATTTTCAAACGGCTTGTAACAACTAATCACACTCACACCAGTGGTGGCATAACATCCCCCATTTAACTTTCATTCGCTCTCCCACCCATAACCCCCTGCTCCGCAAGCTCGGAACGTTCTAGCTCCCAAAGCCTCCACTTCGACCGGCTCTAGTAAAGTACCGTGCTGTTACAGTGTGCGTCCTTTAGCTCACCGTGTGCACACGTGTTTCTGGTACATGCGTGCACCTCTGTGTATCTCACGTGCAGCGAGTGCCTCTCGCGTTGGCCGGGGCCAGCCATGCATAAAGGGAAGGGCCGCCGCGCAATACGGCGTTCTTTTCAAACTCTTCCCACGAGTGGGAATACAGAATTCCAGGACAGCTCTGTTGGGGAATGACGCGCATGAAGGGCCTGGCGAGCATAATTTCCATTATCATTGAATTTATAGACCTTGTTACATCACCGCACCCCCACCTACACGCGAACAAATACAATAATGATGGCGAATTATAACTTCATTTGGCCCCACAAGAACTCTGAGCAGAAACATTGAAATAGAATATTCCAGGGGTTTTCATAGTTATTCACTGTAACATGGTGTAGAAGAATACACCAAGAGCATTCCGCGACGCATGCCATTTTGTGTGCCGCTTCACTTAGCATCCTGCGTTCATCCATTCGTTCGACCATGGGCCTGTACTGTACTGTTTATATGGAAAGGCCAATTATTAATTTAAATATCCTCATTCTTGAAATGGTGCTCTTTGTGTTTACGTTATATTTTATTTAATTGAACAAGATGCTGAACTGTATATTTACTTATTTAACTTTAAATCAAGTTTGACCTATTAACAGACCACATTTTGCGTATATTGTTTGTTTTTTCCCATGTTGTCGAAAGTGATACTCATGCCAATTTGAACTGGCATTCCGGATAGTCTACTGTCATGTACAAATATAGCCTGAGTCATTAAAGATAAATATTTCATTTTTTTACATTGTCCTCATGTCATTATTAATGATCCTTTTGATCGTCTTTTGTAGGAATTGCTTTACCATCTCAAGAGGTCTCATTTATCGTCCCCGGCTAATTTGGCTCGGCCGTCCGACAATCCGAGGTATTGACTCGCTGGCATCAAAGTGAAATGAAGATTATCGACTTTGCTGTAAAACTGTAGATTGTCCTTAAACGTATACGTTTACATATGGTCCATTTAGCTAACTCCTCCCTCCCAGCCACTTTGAACCAGTGCAGCCTCACTAGGAATAACACGGCCTGAAACGCTCCGAAATCGTTCTAAATTGTCGTTGGGAGATGTACCACAAACCCCCGGTCCCATCTGACTTTAGTTTTGTTTAGTATTTCACTTGGTCGCAGAGCTTGATCTCTGGAGATACTATTCCGTCTCTGGCGTCTTTCGTTCTGGCGCAAAATCACTGCATGTTTAAATTGGCCAATATTTCCATGGCAAGAAATCAACCACCAAGCAAACTGCCATTAGTGTTCCAGAATCCAACACTGGTTCAGCTAAAGTGACCAGTGTGATCCTCAGCCCAGTCTAGCTCTCTAATCTAGTGGACGTCACGATCAACGGTCGACGTTGGACCGCCCGTGTATCATAGCATACTGCCAAATGTCTCACTGGCTTTCACAATTAATACTGAAGCCTTTAATACATGTTGACCGTGGGCAGTTAAAGTCCTTCCGAGTATCTTAAGAACATCACACTGGAGCAGATGGGGGGAAGCCCGGCATCACAGCCAGGGACAAACGACGCGAATAACGATGAAGTACGATATAGCACATATTACAAAAATAGGACGAAGATAAATGGACTGCATTTATACAGCGCTTTCCTGGCCAGTGGCCACTCAAAGCAATTTACAATATTGCGTAACATTTACCCATTCATGTATACATTCACACATCGATGGTGGTGTCAGCCAGCTCGTCGGGAGCAGTTGGGTTGAGGTGTCTTGCTCAGGGACACCTCGACACTCTAGCTAGGGGATCAAAATAGCAGCCTTCCAGTTAGCAGCCTACCTGCTCTGCCTCCTGAGCCACATTCCGGCCGTTGTGCACCAATCGAAATTTAATAACTTACTTAAGTGGACTGTATTATTAACCTCCTAAAACCTAAAAGTCATCGGTCGCAACGGACGCAAACGCATAAAATGCGAGTAAGGACTCCAGACCTTGTTGACTTCTCCTTGTTTTGTTTTTGACCACGTCTGCCCTTCAGCTCCTCCTCTTCTCCTGAGGCCCCCCCCCCCCCCCCCCCCCCCACTGTCCACCTCCTCTTGAGTTGCCCCTCTTGCCAGGGACATGACCCACTTTTACTCTACTGTGCTGCTGGCGTCTCCTGAGCTCAACTAAACAGTTCATTCTCATGCTAAGTACAGGCTAAACGTTTAGCACCCCTAAACAGTGCATTCTGATGCTAACATTTGAACCCAACTAAACAGTGCATTCTGATGCTAACATTTATCCCAACTAAACGGTGCATTCTGATGCTAACATATTAACCCAACTAAACAGTTCATTCTCATGCTAAGTACAGGCTAAACGTTTAGCACCCCTAAACAGTGCATTCTGATGCTAACATTTGAACCCAACTAAACAGTGCATTCTGATGCTAAGTATAGGCTAATACTTTAGTACCACTAAACAGCTTCTGATGCCAAGCATAGACTTGTACGTAAAGACATCTCAAACGAGAAGCAGACACCATCTCTGATTGCGAATCTCTTTTCCAACCCCAAAAACGAAAACAATGAATCATTTCAAACGTGAACGATATTCAGAAGATGCCAACGAAGAAGCAAGCGTCTGCTCCAGTTGTACCGTCGCTGAGACAACGTAAAGGAAGTTTCTGTCTGTTGTGCCGCGCTCTCCCAACTATTTCAGGCCTCGCTGTCTTCCACTTGGTAAATTATTCATGTACACCGTTGCCTCTCCCACGGTTCCTCTGTTCTTTACGTCGGTAGTTCCATGGATCCAGAGGGACGTGAAGTCTTCACCCCCAGAGGCTGGCCGCACGCTCCACATTTACATTGATGGAGTTCAGCAGACACTTTTATCCAAAGCGACTTAAAATGAGTACATTTGTCAGCAGAAGGAGTAACACCAATATACCGCTGTCGTTACAGTACGGATGTTCATTGAACCAAGTGCCCAGCACCAAACCATCGCCAGGTTAACCCATTCCCTGTATACAACAAAGTTAGCTAGGATAAGAAGATGCCAGGATGTACAACATGCATTAAGTGAGTAAGAGGGGTTTAGGTGTGTGTGTGTGTGTGTGACTCAATTAGTCTTGAGTCTCTTGCGGAAGCTGGTGAGCGAGTCTGCAGTCCTGACAGTGGCAGGGAGCTCGTTCCACGCTCTTACCCAGCACTAAGAAGAGTTGTGTGACCGCACAGCGTTGAGGCAACAAATGTTACCTTCAGGTGGGCACAGACTGAGAGAGGGAGAGAGATGCTCAGTCATCTGTGAATGCCCCGTAGGAAACTAAACAGCCACCTGTTCTCTGTAACCTTGGGAGCGAAAGCACAGGCCTGAGTCAGAGGCCGAAGGGGCAGAGTTTGATAGGCTGTTCAAAAAGAAAGAGAGAGAGAGAGAGAGACACACACACACACACACACACACACACACACACACACACACACACACACACACACAGAGGGTGAAAAGAGGTGAGAGTGTTAGATAAATGGGCCGCTGATGCACATTATTTCCCAGGTGAACGCGGAGCGGGACTGTAAATGATTCGACGTGTCGAATCATTTCTGTAAAGTATGGCCGTGACACACACCAGAGTGTGAGTGCATGGACGGGCTGGAACACGTCAGCTGTGCGAGCGGAGATATTGCCGTTGGTGTTATTGCAGCCATTCCTCTCCATTAAGTTTGGATTCTTTGTCCTCCAGGCCTTCATGCCGCTTCCCCCCCCAGCCCCCCACGGAGATGATCCTTCCCGCTTTATGTCTGTTTGTCGAAACACAGAATATCCAACCGTTTGCATTTTCCCTTGCACTACAAAAGGATGTAAAATGAGAAGGAACCTCAATTCTTATCTCATCATTACCAGGTTCTCCCGGCCATCGTGTGAAGTGACTTGAATTTAAACCGACTTGACACACTTGACTCCAGGTCGGTGTCAGAGCCATAGCCCAGTCTAACCAGACCATAATAGACGATCGCAGAGCAGTTTGGTCGGACCCGACCGCAAACAGGAGCCCGTATGGTTTGACCCCCAGCCCGGGCAAGCAAGGTCTGGCTGCAGAACCCATCCATTTCCCTGTCACTGTGGCTATTTATACAACGCCCCCCCCCCCCCCCTACTGCGCTCATCTGTGGAACCATTACAGGGGTGTCGGCTCATCAAAGCCGGTCTGACATGCCTCGCTCAACACTGATTGGCATCATGGAGTGGATTTCTACTTGCTCTTCATTTCAGCAATGGCACTGGAGCCTCCCACCTCCACTTAATGGTGAGCTCGCTCGCCCCCTCCTCTCTCTCCCCTCGTTCACTCACTCGCTCTGGCTGGCTCACACACACACACACACACACACACACACACACACACACACACACACACACACACACACACACACACACACACACACACACACAGGCTCACTCCTCCACCCCCTCCATTCTCTCAGTATGCTAACGAGGATTGCGACGGTAGCTTCCCTCATCCTCAAATTCAATTCATTCTTAATTCATATCTATGTGTCTGCATACATGCCTGAGCTTTGGTGTGTGTGTCTGTGTGTATGTGAGGAGTGTTTGTGTGTGACAGAAAGAGAGCATGCATGTGAGAGATGGAGTGTGTGAGTTGTATTGGGTGTGTGTGTCTAAAATATAGCATGCATGCATGTTTGTGTGAGATGTAGTGTTTGTGTGTGTGGCAAATAGCATTCATGTGCGTTTCTGTGAGAGAGAGAGGGTGTGTTTGTGTGCGCGTGCATGTGTATGAGAGAGGGTGTGTTTGAGTGTGTGTGTGTAAGATTTAGTTGTGTGGAAGGAGGAGGCGAATGGATGCTCTGCGCGTTGCAACGCATCGACGTGTTATATCCTTCGCTGCCTTTGTTATGGTTGAATCCGGCTTGGCTCCACACACGGCTGGTGTGAAAGCGTGTGTTTGTGTGTGTGTGCATTTGTATGTTTGTACTGTACACCTCATGCGCGGTCTCTGCGGCGGCGTGGCTGCAGACCCTCTCTTTCCTTCGCTGGCGTCAGCCCTGGGAGTCACAGAAAGATTAAATAAGTCTCCATACATTTCTTCTTCTGCGGCTTAGAAGCCAAGACTCCAACTCTTCCAAGACATCAAAGACCGAGAGAGAGAGAGGGTAAGAGAGAGGGGGTAAGAGAGAGAGAGGGGGTAAGAGAGAGGGAGAAAGAGAGTGGGAAAGAGGGAGTATGAGAGAGAGAGAGAGAGAGAGAGAGAGAGAGAGACGAAACAGGTACGGGGGGGGGGAACGCAAGCAGCCAACCAGCTGAATGATAGGAGGAGGAGAGAGAGAGAGAGGTCGTTCGAACACACAGTACACGGGCAGGCAGAGGGAGAGCTAGGATTTGAGCGAGCGAGGGGGAGGGCGAGAGAGAGAGAGTGAGAGGGAGGGAGAGCGAGGATACGCCGGAGAGCGAGCGAGAGAGCGAGAGAGCGAGTGAGGGAGAGAGGCTGTCAGGACTGAGCGAATAGAGAAGTGTTACTACAGAGCTTCTGGAGGGCTGCTGGCTGAGAATCAGGGAGGATGCCTCAACGCCGGGTCCAGGCTGGAGCCCGGGACCCCTTGTGATCGCCGTAGGAGGGGGCCGGGGGAGGGGGGCACCACGGGGTGGAAGCGGAAGGCTTTTTTTTCCTTTTCTTTTTTAAAGAACCCCCCCAAAAAACCTCTGCCTTGCTGCGCTCTTCATGTGCAATCCTCTTCTTCGCCCTCCTCCTCCTCCTCCTCTTCCTCCTTTTCCTCTTCTTCTGCTGACAATCGCCAGGTTTCCCCCCCCTCCACTCCTCCACTCCTGTCCCGTCACTCTTGCCTCCCTCTCTCCCTCTCTCCCTCCCTCTCCCTCCCCCCTACACACACACACACACACACACACACACACACACACACACACACACACACACTCTCTCCTGCTCTCCGAGGGAAGGAGCCGTTTCCAGCAGGGATTGCAGCTGAGACGGTAAGAGAGCTTTGTGTTTCTGCATGCTGGGAGACGGGGGAGACGCGGGAAACGGGGGAGACGAGGGGGGTGGGAGCAGGGATGCTTGGGGTTGGGGGGGGGGGAAGGGTTGGGTATGCCGGCACGCTTCGCAGTGCAGGGATCTTAACGTTGAAGTGGGATTCTGCAGGAGTGAGCTGCTGTGGCATGGGTACTGACAAGGTGTAGATGTGTGTGTGTGTGTGTGTGTGTTGTGTTGTGCGTGTGTTTGTGTGTTTCTGTGGTGCGGGGGAAGACTGTGTGGTTTACGGGGGGGGGAAGATGGTGGGGGTGGGGGTTTGCCGGCGAAAAGGGGGTTGCACGTTCCAAGTTTTACTGCATTGATTCGGAATGTCTGTTAAACCCTCCTCAGTCACGTGGTTCGTCCGCTAATCCAATAACCAGCTCCAGTGTGCACGGCAGCGTGCACGGCAGTGTGTGCGGTCACGGTGTGCCCGACACAGGCACCCTAATGACGGGGAGGGAGGGGAGTGGGGGGTGTACTGATGGATGAAGAAACAGGAGGTGGAGAAGAGCCAGTGTGGGGGGTATGTAACTCCTTAAGCTAGTGGATAGAACAGTAAGCTAGTGGATAGAACAGGACTGATAGAACAGTAAGCTAGTGGATAGAACAGTATGCTAGTGGATAGAACAGTACTGATAGAACAGTATGCTAGTGGATAGAACAGTATGCTAGTGGATAGAATAGTACTGATAGAACAGTATGCTAGTGGATAGAACAGTACTGATAGAACAGTATGCTAGTGGATAGGACAGTACTGATAGAACAGTATGCTAGTGGATAGAACAGGACTGATAGAACCGTATGCTAGTGGATAGAACAGTACTGATAGAACAGTATGCTAGTGGATAGAACAGTATGCTAGTGGATAGAACAGTACTGATAGAACAGTATGCTAGTGGATAGGACAGTACTGATAGAACAGTACTGATAGAACAGTATGCTAGTGGATAGAACAGTATACTAGTGGATAGAACAGTACTGATAGAACAGTATGCTAGTGGATAGGACAGTACTGATACAACCGTATGCTAGTGGATAGAACAGTACTGATAGAACAGTATGCTAGTGGATAGAACAGTATGCTAGTGGATAGAACAGTACTGATAGAACAGTATGCTAGTGGATAGAACAGTACTGATAGAACAGTATGCTAGTGGATAGGACAGTACTGATAGAACAGTATGCTAGTGGATAGAACAGTATGCTAGTGGATAGAACAGTATGCTAGTGGATAGAACAGTAGGCTAGTGGATAGAACAGTATGTCAGAGGACAGAACAGTACTAGTGGATAGAACAGTACTTTGGTAGTGATAGAACAGTATGCTAGTGGATAGAACAGTATACTAGTGGACATAACAGTACTGATACAACCCTATGCTAGTGGATAGTACAGCAATAGTGAAAGAACAGCAATGCTGATGGAACAGCACTGTAGATATACCTGTTTGCTTGCAGTATTGGACTGAACATTGGTGTAGTAATATTTGATATTCATGTGAATGTAACCGGATGCTGTTGGACTCAATACTGTATTCTCTTCAATGGGAGTCAAAGACGGAGACAGCAGGGGATTATCGGCAAATGAAGAGCAGAGTGGAAATGAAAAAAAAAAAGAACGCCTTTTCATGACAGGGAAAATAACCAAAACCAAAATGCTGATATTGTTGTTGAATAATGATGGATAGAGAGATGGCTCAATAGATGGTTCCAGCCTCCTTCTGACACACCCACTCAGCTCCATTAGCATGCATGCGTGTATCGGTGGTGAACTGGCTGACAAGATACCCCAACGGAGGCAATGCCTTGCTCCTCCTTGTTCAGAAGACCAAAGAAAAGTCACCCTCCTGCCTCAGAGACCTTCTACACACTCACGTGCAGCGGGCGAAACGCACGCTAGTACCCAGATCTCCCATGCTCTCGTGCACACCGGTACGATCACATCTGGCACTTTGCCACGCAGACCGCGTTCAAATAGCACCGACATGCATGCGTGCACCCAGCTGTTCTCTCGCTGGGCTCGCCACTCCTGCAAGGGAAAGGGCTCACGTTGCCAGCATGCGTTTTGCTTTCTGCACACTGATGAGGAACACGCACGGCGCTGTCCCCCACCAAGGACACCTTTTGGGTGAGGGTTTGATGGACACACTGATGCACATCGCTCGTCAGTTGTGTGGTTTAGGGTTTACACAGCCCACAGGGAGGAGTGTGTGGAGTGTGTGTGGCTCACACATCATCACACGCTGGGCCGCCGCCCCTGCTCCACTGCAGGGCGGTATGACCGGAAAGCATGGAGGTGGTTCTGAACAACCGCAAGAGGAATGACTTCAGGATACCCGGAAACAAAGTGTTCCTATACCGATGTAGAAAACAAGCTAGTTCACATATTCTTATTTTCTTTTATATATATATATGTGTGTGTGTGTGTGTGTGTGTGTGTGTGTGTGTGTGTGTGTGTGTGTGTGTGTGTGTGTGTGTGTGTGTGTGTGTGTGTGTGTGTGTGTGTGTGTGTGTGTGTGTGTGTGTGTATTTTCTTTCCACCAGCACAGCAAATAGTGGTAGCCATCTTCCGCCCACGCACAGACATTGTCACCAGCCCTGTGCACACGTTTCCTGCTCACACTCTCCCCTCAGGGCAATACTCAATCGGATAATCAGATC